>NC_029792.2:87634597-87649506 GCF_000816755.2 Arachis ipaensis | reverse complement strand
ATATTTAATATATATTAGTTGCTTAATGCAACCCAGAGCTTCTGTAGGGAAACTAAGTTACCTACAGCCATTTTCCGCTTCCCCAGAGCATAGCAGAGTATATATATATTTCCTGCAGTAAGCAAAGGCTGTCTCAAATGAGCGGCTATTATTATATGCGCATTTATTTAGGAACGGAAAATCGTATTCGGAAAATCGGGATTATTCGTGACCGGATAAATGTCGGGATTGCGGGCAGCCAACCGACACATGAGCTCATGGCCTGTACTAGGACTAGACATTCATCATATGCATCTATGTGACCTTTTTTGGGTGTGTATATTGTAATTGGTTTGCCTATATGAATAATTCTGTTTAACTGCTAATTGCTATACTTGATGTAATTGCTCTTGATTGTGTTTGAATCTCTTTACTTGTGGTTGTATTTGATTGGCTGGGTTGTAGTGAATTGGGTGTTGATTGAATTGCTTGGGCCTAAGGCCGTGATTGGTTTGTATTTGAGGTTTAGTAAAGTATGAAAGATTAAGCTGGTTCAGTATAGACTTAATGAACCTATGCTTGGAACAAATTAGTCATTCATACAGTCTAGGAAAACTTTTAAGACATATATAAAGTAAAATATGGGTTTAGGATTTTGGATAATTAATTGATGCTTCTAAAGAAGGTTTTAGATTTTTTGAAAGTTGAGCCATTGGTTTTCAAAAGAAGTGTATATAAGGCGAGTGATGAATACTGCGAATGAAAGTAGTTTTCTTTTCAATGTCTCAAAATGAAATTAACTATTTGCGCTATATTCTTTACTTTCACGGCATTCTCGACCTCTACTGAGAACATGTGGTTTGGTTCTCACCCCAAATTTTCCACCCTTTCAGCGACAAGTTTGAAGATGCAATTTGAAGCTGCGAGCGATCAGTAGGCTTTCTTTATGGTTTTAATTGCTTTCATAGAGTCCCCTCGCTATTGTCCTTTGAGAATTCATTTTACATAGAGGGGTAGGTTTAGTATATTGTATTTGAGTTTTATTTGGTCTCTTTTGTATAAGAATTATTATCAATAATATCTATGTGATTATTATTATTTGTGAATGTTTGAATTATGACTTTGATGAATAAAAAAAAAAAGCAAACAAACAAAATTTTTCTGGAATTTTCTTAAAACTGAAACACGAACTCGATACAAAGGCTCAGTAATTAAGTAGTTAATATTAGAAAAGGTCACGTAACGTTCTTTCTATTAGAAATACCCTGACTTAAGCAAGGTATTTTGCTAGAAGGGATGTTACAATCTATCTAAGGCCTTTTTAAGTTTCATGAATGAAACAAGGTCCTCCATTAGAAATTTGGAGGCACAAGTGGGCCAACTGAGTAAAAGAGTCACTGAAACTCCTCCTAGTACTCTCCCAAGCAATACAGAAGAGAATCCAAAAAGAGAGTGCAAGGCCATTGATTTAACCATCATGGCCGAACCTACAAGGGAGGGAGAGGACGTGAATCCCAGTGAGGAAGACCTCCTGGGATGTCCAGTGATCAACAAGGAGTTTTCCTCTGAGGAACTAAAGGAATCTGAGGCTCATTTAGAGACCATAGAGATTCCATTGAACCTCCTTATGCCATTCATGAGCTCTGATGAGTATTCTTCTTATGAAGAGAATGAAGATGTCACTGAAGAGCAAGTTGCCAAGTACCTTGGTGCAATCATGAAGCTGAATGCCAAATTATTTGGTAATGAGACTTGGGAAGATGAACCTTCCTTACTCATCAATGAACTGAGTGATCTGGATCAACTGACATTGCCTCAGAAGAAACAGGATCCTGGAAAGTTCTTAATACCTTGTACCATAGGCACCATGACCTTTGAGAAGGCTCTATGTGACCTTGGGTTAGGGATAAACCTCATGCCACTCTTTGTAATGGAGAAATTGGGAATCTTTGAGGTGCAAGCTGCCAGAATCTCATTAGAGATAGCAGACAACTCAAGAAAAAAAGCTTATGGACAAGTAGAGGACGTGCTAATAAAGGTTAAAGGTCTTTATCCCTGCTGATTTCATAATCCTAGACACTGGGAAGGATAAGGATGAATCCATCATCTTTGGAAGACCCTTCCTAGCCACAGCAAGAGCTGTGATTGATGTGGACAGAGGAGAATTGATCCTTCAACTGAATGAGGACAACCTTGTGTTTAAAACTCAAGGATCTCCTTCTGTAACCCTGGAGAGGAAGCATGAAAAGCTTCTCTCACTGCAGAGTCAACTAAAGCCCCCAAAGTCAAACTCTAAGTTTGATGTTGGGAGGCCACAACCAAACTCTAAGTTTCGTGTTGAACCCCCACATTCAAACTCTAAGTTTGGTGTTGGGAGGTTCCAACAATGCTCTGAATATCTGTGAGGCTCCATGAGAGCTCACTATCAAGCTATTGACATTAAAGAAGCGCTTGTTGGGAGGCAACCCAATGTTATCTAATCATATTTATTTATTTTCTATTGTTATTTCGTGTTTTATTAGGTTGATGATCATGTGGAGTCACAAAAACTACTGAAAAAACAAAAACAAAATGAAAAATAGCAGAAAAATAGCACACCCTGGAGGAGAGCAGTCTGGCGTTTAAACGCCAGAAACAAGCATCTGTCTGGCGTTTAACGCCAGAAACAAGCACCAAGCTGGCGTTTAACGCCAGAAACCAGCATCTACCTGGCGTTAAACGCCAGAACAGAGCATGGAAGTGGCGTTTAACGCCAGAAACAAGCAGCAGTCTGGTGTTAAATGCCAGGATTGCACAGCAAGGGCGTTTTACACGCCTAATTGGAGCAGGGATGTTAAGTCCTTGGCTCCACTGGATTGTGGATCCCACAAGATTCCTACTACTTATTCTCTCATCTTCACACCTTTTCATGTCATTCTTCCTCAATTAACCTCCACCAATCACCTCTATTACTCCTCCAAAACCATCATACAACCCATCTACACCCACCCACTTAAATTCAAATCATCACTCTTTTCTTTTCACACATCATTACCACCTAAACCCCCCTAGCCGAACCATTCACACACCTCCATCTTCTCCATCTCTTCTTCTTCTCATCCTTTCTTTCTTCATTTGCTCGAGGACAAGCAAACATTTTAAGTTTGTTGTGGAAAAAGCATTGCTTTTTTTGTTTTTCCATAACCACTAATGCCTCAAGGGATGCACTTTCCTCCACAAAACTATTGGGAGCAAATCAACACTTCCCTAGGAGAATTAAGTTCCAACATGGGACAACTAAGGATGGAGCACCAAGAGCACTCCATCATCCTCCATGAGATTAGAGAAGATCAAAGAGCTATGAGGGAGGAGCAACAAAGACAAGGAAGAGACATAAAGGAGCTCAAGAGCACCATTGGTTCTTCAAGAAGAGGAAGACGCCACCCTCACTAAGGTGGACCCGTTCCTTAATCTCCTCGTTCTTACTTTTTAGAGTGTGCTTAAGAACCCTGGACACCTCTAATTGGGGACTTTAGCAAAGCTGTGTCACAATCTGAAAAGGTTCACCCAGTTATGTGTCTGTGGCATTTATGTATCCGGTGGTAATACTGGAAAACAAAGTGCTTAAGGCCACGGCCAAGACTCATAAAGTAGCTGTGTTCAAGAATTAACATACTGAACTAGGAGAATCAATAACACTATCTGAACTCTGAGGGACCTGAGCAAAAATCTGATTCAATGGTTGAAGAAGGACTGTAGATGCTGCTGGATTCTGACCTCGCTGCACTCAAAGTGGATTTTCTGGAGCTACAGAACTTTAAATGGCGCGTGCTTAATTGATTTGGAAAGTAGACATCCAGGGCTTTCCAGAAATATATAATAGTCCATACTTTGCCTGAGTTTAGACGACGCAAACTGGTGTTGAACGCCAGTTCCATGCTGCATTCTGGAGTTAAACGCCAGAAACAGGTTGCAAAGTGGAGTTAAACACTAGAAATAGGTTACAAACTAGCGTTCAACTCCAAGAGAAGCCTCTACACGTGTAAAGCTCAATGCTCAGCCCAAGCCCACATCAAGTGGGCCCCAGAAGTGGATTTCTGCATCATTTACTCATTTCTATAAACCCTAGTAACTAGTTTAGCATAAATAGGACTTTTTACTATTGTATTTAAATCATCTTTGGATATCTTTGGATTATCTTTTGATTCTTTGACCACGTTTTGGGGGCTGGCCATTCGGCCATGCTTGGACCTTATCACTTATGTATTTTCAACGGTAGAGTTTCTATACTCCATACATTAAGGTGTGGAGCTCTGCTGTTCCTCATGAATTAATACAAAGTACTACCGTTTTTCTATTCAATTCAAGCTTATTCCTTCTCTAAGATATCCATTCGCACCCAAGAACATGATGAATGTGATGATTATGTGACGTTCATCATCATTCTCACCTATGAATGCATCCCTGACAAACACTTCCGTTCTACATGCAAACAAGCTAGAATGAGTATCTCTTAGATATCTAATACAGAGGACCGAGTCCGAGATATTAAAATCTTCGTGGTATAAGTTAGAACCCATGGACGGCCATTCTCGAGATCTGGAAAGTCTAAACCTTGTCTGTGGTATTCTGAGTAGGATCTGGGAAGGGATGGCTGTGACGAGCTTCAAACTCGTGAGTGCTGGGCGTAGTGACAGACGCAAAAGGATAGTAAATCCTATTCCAGTATGATCGAGAACCGACAGATGATTAGCCATGCAGTGACAGCGCATTGGACCATTTTCACAGAGATGATGGGATGTAGCCATTGACAACGGTGATGCCCTACATAAAGCCTGCCATGGAAGGGAGTAGGAATGTTTGGATGAAGACAGCAGGAAAGCGGAGGTTCAGGAGGACCGAAAGCATCTCTATACGCTTATCTGAAATTCTCATCAATGAATTACATAAGTATCTCTATCCCAGTTTATATTTTATTTATGTTTTTATTATCAATTTACCATAACCATTTGAATCCGCCTGACTGACATTTACAAGGTGACCATAGCTTGCTTCAAGCCGACAATCTCCGTGGGATAGACCCTTACTCACTTAAGGTTTATTACTTGGACGACCCAGTGTACTTGCTGGTTAGTTGTGCGGAATTGTGACTAAATGTGATTCACATTTGAGAGCACCAAGCCATTGGCGCCATTGTTGAAGATCACAATTTCGTGCACCAGATGCTCTTTTTGGATTTGATTTACTTTTAATGCAATTTAATGTTTGATGTTTCTTTATTGTTGATTTGAGTTGTTGATCTTGTTTCCTTACAATTTGTAGTTGGTAGATTTTACTATTCTTGCTCATTTACCATGCTTTCCTTTAGTACCTACCAAGTATTTGACAAAATGCTTGGTTGGATGTTAGAGTAGATTTTGAGCATTCTTGGTTTGGAAAGAGTAATTAGGCAATCTTGAGTCATAAAAACCCAATTCATGTTGGTGATCTAGAGTTGTTAGCTAATATTGTTTCCATTGATGCTAATCTTTTGCTAATTTAATTAGTAAGTTGATTAGGACTTTTGGATTGAGATTAGCTAGTCTTATTAGACTTTCTCTCATGGAAGATAATATGATACCTTCTTCCAATGTTGGAGGTGACGTAATAAGATAAATTCTTGTTTATATTTGTGACATGATTAATTAGTGTTATTTGACTTTCTCCCTATTTGTTGGAGTTGACTAAATAAGATAAATTAATCATTGTATGACTAGGATAGAAAGCCTATATTCTCAATCCTTGCCATGAATGTCTCTCTCTTTATTACTTGCTTTCTTTAGTTACTTGTTTGATTCACTTTTCTTGTCATTTATTTTGTTGCCCCTCTTATCAACCAAAAACCCCCATTGCATCTTCATAGCCAATAAGCATACACTTCATTGCAATTCCTCGTGAGACGACCCGGAGTCCAAATACTCCGGTTAATTTTCATTTGGGGTTTGTACAAGTGACAACCAAAATTTTTATATGAAAGGACTATTGTTTGGTTTAGAAACTATACTTTACAACGAGAATTCATTAGTGGAATTCTAGACCACACAATTTTTCGTTCATCAAAATGGCGCCGTTGCCGGGGAGTTGCAATGGTGTTATGTTATTGGCTATTGTATATATGTTAATATGCTTCTTTGCTAGTTTTTTCTTGTTTTAGGAGTTAGTTTTTATTAATTCTTATTAGTATTTGTTTTATTTTCTCTTGCTACTATGAATTCTCACCACTTTGGCTATGAGTTTGGTTCAAATTATGTTGTAGAAAATGGGAACTATAATGACAATATGCATCAAGGATGGAACGATCAAAGATGGGAGGAGCTTCAAGGGATTGATCAACCTTCTTGGCAACAACAACCTCCGGTTTCTTATGAGTATAACTCTCATCCTAATGCATATCAATCTAATGGATGTGGTGACCCTTATTGTAATTGTCAACAACCACCACCACATGCCTATGAACCACCCCCTCAACATGATTTTGAACCATCATACTCACAAGCCCCATACCACCAAACACCTTCATATTACCATAATCCTTATCCACCATACCAACCACCTTATGAGCCATATGAACCATACACAGAACCACCATCATTCTAACACAATTACTCTCAAGAACCACCTCAATATACACTACCTTCATACCCTCACCAAGATGAACCAACTTCCGATTATGAACCTTTCCTCCCAAACAATGAACCTTCCCTTCCACCATCAACTCCCGATGAAGCCTCCATGTTGGAATTGAGAAACCTTGAATCTCATCTCTTAAGGCGACAAGAGGAGGATGAAAAGAAGTTTAAAGAGCTAGGAGCCAAGATGGTTATCCTAGTTGAAGCTGTTAGCAATATGGCCTCCTCCCGACTAAGCCTAAGCAACCAAGGCACTCCCATTGACAAATGTGGAGAAGAAACCAAGGAGCATAGTGAGGGAGTGAGTTTAGAGCTTCAAGATGAAGAAGATAAGTTGAAGAAAGAATTGCCACTAGGGGAGGAAGATGAGACAATTGAGCCGGAAGGAGTGGTTGAAGACCTAGGAGATGTTGGAAGTCCATGGGAATGTATCATTATAGAGCGCTCTTTCAAGAAGCTTGATATTGATGTTGAGGAGGGTGTACAACCTCCAAGGCATATCATGGTGGAAAACTTTGAAGAGGTTGATCAAGAGATGGATTCAATCATTGAGGAGTTCTGGTGCACGAATTGTGAATCACACTTTTCACAACTCGTACCACTAACCAGCAAGTGCACTGGGTCGTCCAAGTAATACCTTACGTGAGTAAGGGTCGAATCCCATGGAGATTGTTGGTTTGAAGCAATCTATGGTTATCTTGCAATTCTTAGTCAGGAAGTCAATTATATTTATCAATTGAATTGCGAATAAACAAGAGAGCATGGGTTAAAGGTTACTTGTTATGCAGTAATGGAGAATATTTTGGAGTTTTGGAGATGCTTTGTCTTCTGAATCTCTGCTTTCCTCTGTCCTCTGATTCACGCACGCACGTCCTTCTACGGAAAGCTCTATGTTGGTGGATCACCGTTGTCAATGGCTACCATCCATCCTTCCAGTGAAAAGGGTCCAAGTGCACTGTCACCGCACGGCTAATCATCTGCAGGTTCTCAGTCGTCCCAGAATAGGATTTACTATCCTTTTGCGTCTGTCACTATGCCCAGCACTCGTGAGTTTGAAGTTCTTCACAGTCATCCAATCCCAGAATCCTACTCAGAATACCACAGACAAGGTTTAGACTTTCCAGATTCTCATGAATGCCGCCATCAATCTAGCTTATACCACGGAGATTCTGATTAAGGAATCTAAGAGATATTCATTCAATCTGATGTAGAACGGAGGTGATTGTCAGACACACGTTCATGGATTGAGGAAGGTGATGAGTGTCACTGATCATCACCTTCTCCATAGTTAGGCGTGAATGGATATCTTAGATAGGAACACGCATGTTTGAACGGAAAACAGAAATACTTGCATTAATTCATCGAGACACAGCAGAGCTCCTCACCCCCAACAATGGACTTTAGAGACTCATGCCATCAAAGAGTACAAATTTTTTATCTAAAATGTCATGAGATACAAAATAAATCTCTAAAAGTTGTTTAAATACTAAACTAGTAACCTAGGTTTACAGAAAATGAGTAAACTATAACAGATAGTGCAGAAATCCAATTCTGGGGCCCACTTGGTGTGTTCTCGGGCTGAGACTAAAGCTTTCACGTGCCTCGGGCTGTTTTGGGCATTCAACGCCAGCTTTGGATCCTTTTCTGGCGTTGAAGTCCAACTTGCAACGTGTTTCTGGCGTTGGACGCCAGAATTGGGCAGAGAGCTGGCGTTGAACGCCAGTTTACGTCATCTATCCTTGAGAAAAGTATGGACTATTATATATTGCTAGAAAGCCCCGGATGTCTACTTTCCAACGCAATTGGAAGAATGCCATTTGGAGTTCTATAGCTCCAGAAAATCCATTTTGAGTGCAGGGAGGTTAGAATCAAACAGCATCAACAGTCCTTTTTCAGCCTGAATCAGATTTTTGCTCAGCATCCTCAATTTCAGCCAGAAAATACCTGAAATTACAGCAAAACACACAAACTCATAGTAAAGTCTAGAAATGTGGAATTTGCCTAGAAACTAATGAAAATGAAATGAAAACCAACTAAAACATACTAAAATCTATATGAAATTAACCCCAAAAAGCGTATAAAATATCCGCTCATCACAACACCAAACTTGAACTGTTGCATGTCCTCAAGCAACTAGACAAATAAAATAGAAGACTAATAAGTCAAGAAGCAATAATATCTCAGAGTTTTTGAGTGAAGCTCATATTCTAATTAGATGAGCGGGGCTAGTAGCTTTTTGCTTCCGAACAGTTTTGGCATCTCACTTTATCCATTGAAGCTCAGAGTGATTGGCATCTATAGGATCTTAGAATTCAGATAGTGTTATTGATTCTCCTATTTCAGTATGATGATTCTTGAACACAGCTACTTTATGAGTCTTGGCCGTGGCCCAAAGCACTTTGTTTTCCAGTATTACCACTGGATACTTAAATGCCACAGACACGTAATTGGGTGAACCCTTTTAGATTGTGACTCAGCTTTGCTAAAGTCCCCAATTAGAGGTGTCCAGGGTTCTTAAGCACACTCTTCTTTTTGCTTTGGACCTTGACTTTAACCGCTCAGTCTCAAGTTTTCACTTGACACCTTCACGCCACAAGCACATGGATAGGGACAGCCTGGTTTAGCCGCTTAGGCCAGGATTTTATTCCTTTAGGCCCTCCTATCCACTGATGCTCAAAGCCTTGGGATCCTTTTTATTTACCCTTGCCTTTTGGTTTTAAGAGCTTTTGGCTTTTTCTGCTTGCTTTTCTTTTTCTCTCTATTTTTTTTGCAAGCTTTGTTCTTTGCTGCTTTTTCTTGCTTCAAGAATCATTTTTGTGATTTTCAGATTATCAATAACATGTCTCATGTTCATCATTCTTTTAAGAGCCAACATATCTAACGGTCTTAAACAACAAATTCAAAAGATATATGCACTGTTCAAGCATTCATTCAGAAGAAAGAAAGCATTGCCACCACATGTTACTGATTAGAATTTTTCTTATTAAAACTCGAATTTTATTGCCTCTTACTCAAAAGATCTGCTATTTTACTCATGTTTGCTGATGATGAGAAAAATAGACTACAACTTAATTGGAGATAAAATCAAAATAGACACTAATTACTACTATATGACTCCTAAGGTAAACTCCTATAACGACAACTATCACAGAGTTAAAGCAGAAATTGGAATTTAACAACCTTTGTTCTGGGAAGTGGATGTTCCTCGGATCTGTGGGGTGCTTGGTCCTTCAAAAGATAACTTCTGGCGCTTTAATTCCCTCAAGTCATGCCCTTGCTCTTCCTGTTCTTTAATCAAATAGCAAAGAATTTGACTTTGTTCCTCCTGTTCCTTTATTATTTGTTCCATAGCTTCTTGCATCTTGGTAACTGATGTTTCAAGATACTCCCAATATTCAGATTGAGGGATTTTTGGGAGAAATTCCTGTGTTTTCTTCTTGATGGGGTCATCCTGTGCTTGTTCTTTTTCTATTGATGCTTTGGTGATTGGTTTCTCAATTGAGATATACTCAGTTATTCCCATCCTTACCCCAGTGTCCTTGCAGAGCAGAGAAATCAAGCTTGGGTAAGCCAACCTGGCCTCTTTAGAATTTTTATTAGCAATTTTGTAGAATTCAGTTGAAATCAGTTGATGAACTTCCACTTCTTTTCCCATCATGATGCAATGGATCATCAATGCTCTTTTAACAGTGACTTTAGAACGGTTGCTGGTGGGCAACAGAGAATGCCCAATGAAATCCAGCCATCCTCTGGCGACTGGCTTGAGATCTTCCCTTTTGAGTTGATTTGGGATACCCTTCGTGCTAGTGGTCCACCTTGCTCCAGGGATACATATATCCTTTAGAATCTTATCTAGGCCCTTGTCTGTTCTCATCATTCTCCTGTTGAAAAAGTCTGGATCATCTTTCAGATGAGGTAGCTTTAAGATCTCTCTGATCTTGTCAGGGATGGTATGAACAATCTTTCCTCTGACCATGGTCCGATATTCATAGAAAGCAGTTCCAGATAGTTTTTGCTTGTCTGTCTGCCACATATTAGCATAGAACTCCTGGACCATGTTCCTTCCCACTTTTGTCTCAGGATTAGCTAGGACCTCCCAGTTCCTGATTCGAATTTGCTCCTGGATCTCTGGATATTCGTCTTCTTTCAGATCGAATCTAACTTCCGGGATCACTGATCTTAGACCCATTATTTTGTAATAATGGTCTGTATGTTCTTTAGATAAGAACTTCCCTTGATTCCAAAGTGGTTTTGGAACGCTCTCTTTCTTGCCTCTTGAAGTGTGTTGTTTTCCCTTAGGAGCCATGCTCTTAGTGATCACGGATAAACACACCAAACTTAGAGGTTTGCTTGTCCTCAAGCAAAGGAAAAGAAAGGAGAGGGATAGAAGGAGAGCTAGGTGCAATTGTTGATGGAAGGGGGGGAGACCGAACCCATATATAAGGGGAGGGGGGTGGGTTCGAAAATTTTTGAAAAGATATGATAAAAAGATTGATTTGAAAAAGATAAGATAGAAGATATGATAAGAGAGGATGTAGTTTGAAATTGAAAAGAAATGAAAAATTTTTGAAAAAGATAAGTCTAGATTTTGAAAAAGATAATGTGGAGATTTGAAAAAGATATTAGTTGAAAAAAAATAGATTTGTTTTGAAAATTTTGAAAAAGAGTTGGATTGAATTTGAAAAAGAGGGTTTGTGCTTATGGATTAAGATACATTTGATATTTTTAAGGTAGGGTTTTTAGAAATTAGGGATTTTAGAAATCAGGGTTCTTAACATGTTTATGCAAGAAATCATGAATTGATGCATGAAAATTAAGATTAAAATGAAAAATATGAAGGAAAATTGAATTTACCTCCTCCCCACCATCCTGGCGTTTGAACGCCCAAACGCTGCATGTTTTGGGCGTTCAACGCTCAAATGCTACCTCTCCTGGGCGTTCAACGCCCAGCTGCTGCCTCTTTCTGGCGTTGAACGCCAGGAACTCCTTTGTCACTGGGCATTTTTCTGAACGCCCAGGACGCTGTAAATCTGGCGTTGAACGCCCAGAAGGAGCTTCTTTCTGGCGTTCAACGCTCAGAAGATGCCCCTTTCTGGTGTTTAACGCCCAGATTGCTATCCTTACTGGCGTTCAACGCCCAGTGGATGCTTATGTTGGGCGTTGAACGCCCAAAACAGACTTTTACTAGCGTTTTCTTGCCAGTGAGCTCTTTTTCTCTGTTTTGTGTGCAGAATCCTTCTGTAACCCTGTGAACTTATACAATTGACTCTTTACCTTAGGATCAGTGAACTTTATACAAACAAATAGAAATAAAAATAGGGCAAAATGCTTAGAGGATTGATGCCCCATGGTTGGGCTGCCTCCCAGCAAGCGCTTCTTTATTGTCTTTAGCTGGACCTTGCTGAGCTTTTAGTCTAGCTTCAGCCTTGAACACTCTTGCTCAACATTGCCTTCAAGATAGTGCTTGATTCTCTGTCCATTGACAATGAACTTCTTATCAGAATCAATATCTTGAAGCTCCACATAACCATATGGTGATACACTTGTAATCACATATGGTCCCCTCCACCGGGACTTCAGTTTCCTGGGGAATAGCCTGAGCCTAGAGTTGAACAGCAGAACCTTTTGCCCTGGTTCAAAGATTCTAGATGACAGCTTTCTGTCATGCCACTTTTTTTATTTTTCTTTATAAAGCTTGGCATTTTCGAAAGCAGTGAATCTGAATTCCTCTAGCTCATTTAGCTGGAGCAATCTTTTTTCTCCAGCTAATCTGGCATCAAAGTTCAGGAATCTGGTTGCCCAGTAAGCTTTATGTTCCAGTTCCACGGGCAGGTGACATGCCTTACCATAGACCAGTTGGTATGGAGTGGTCCCTATAGGAGTCTTGAATGCTGTTCTGTATGCCCACAGAGCATCATTCAAGCTTCTTGCCCAATCCTTTCTACGGGTATTTACAGTCCGTTCTAGGATTCTTTTTAGCTCTCTGTTAGAGACTTCAGCTTGTCCATTAGTCTGTGGATGATATGGAGTCGCCACCTTGTGGCGAATCCCATACCGGACCATGGCAGAGTAAAGCTGTTTGTTGCAGAAGTGAGTGCCCCCATCACTGATTAGTACTCTAGGGACCCCAAACCTGCTGAAGATATATTTCTGGAGGAACTTCAGCACTGTTTTAGTATCATTGGTGGGTGTGGCAATGGCCTCAACCCATTTTGATACATAGTCAACTGCCACCAGAATATAAGTGTTTGAGAATGATGGTGGGAAAGGTCCCATGAAGTCAATTCCCCATACGTCCAACAACTCAATCTCCAAGATTCCTTGTTGAGGCATGGCGTAACCATGAGGCAGATTACCAGCTCTTTGGCAACTGTCACAGTTATGTACAAACTCTCGGGAATCTTTATAGAGTGTGAATGAGTCTCCATATACTGAGAAGTCATCCATGAAGACTTCCAGAAATTTTTCCACCATATCAGAGAAAATAGAGAGCATGCATCTCTGGAAGGTTGCAGGCGTATTACACAGCCCAAATGGCATCCTTCTATAAGCAAACACTCCAGATGGACATGTGAATGCTGTTTTCTCTTGATCCTGGGGATCCACTGTGATCTGGTTATAGCCTGAGTAGCCATCCAAAAAGCAGTAGTAATCATGACCTGCCAGTCTTTCTAGCATCTGGTCTTTGAATGGTAAAGGGAAATGATCCTTTCTGGTGGCTGTATTGAGCCTTCTGTAGTCAATACACATTCGCCACCCTGTAACTATTCTTGTAGGAACCAGTTCATTTTTTTCATTGTGAATCACTATCATGCCTCCCTTTTTTGGGACGACTTGGACAGGGCTCACCCAGGGGCTATCCGAAATAGGATAAATAATCCCAGCCTCTAGTAATTTGGTGACCTCTTTCTGCACCACTTCCTTCATGGCTGGATTTAGCCGCCTCTGTGGTTGAACCACTGGTTTAGCATTATCCTCATATAAAATTTTGTGCATGCATCTAGCTGAGCTTATGCCCTTAAGGTCACCTATGGACCACCCAAGAGCTGTCTTGTGTGTCCTTAGCACTTGAATAAGTGCTTCCTCTTCCTGTGGATTTAAAGTAGAGCTTATGATCACTGGAAAAGTGTCACCTTCTCCCAGAAATACATATTTCAGGGATGGTGGTAATGGTTTGAGCTCAGGTTTAGGAGGTTTTTCCTCTTCCAGAGGAAATTTCAGAGGCTCTTTAATCTCCTCTGAATCCTCCAAATCAGGCTGAACATCTTTAAAGATGTCCTCCAACTTTGATTCGAGACTCTCAGCCATGTTGATCTCTTCTACCAAAGAGTCAATAAGATCAACTTTCATGCAGTCTTTTGATGTGTCTGGATGCTGCATGGCTTTGACCGCATTCAACTTAAACTCATCATCATTGACTCTCAGGGTTATTTCCCCTTGTTGGACATCAATGAGGGTTCGTCCAGTTGCTAGGAAGGGTCTTCCTAGAATGAGAGTAGCACTCTTGTGCTCCTCCATTTCCAGCACTACAAAGTCAGTGGAAAAGGCGAATGGCCCAACTCTGACAATCATATCTTCAATCACGCCTGATGGGTATTTAATGGAGCCATCAGCAAGTTGGATACATATCCTGGTTGGTTTAACTTCTTCAGTTAAGCCAAGCTTTCTGATAGTGGATGCAGGTATTAGGTTGATGCTTGCCCCAAGATCGCACAAAGCTGTCTTGGTGCAGTTACCTTCTAATATGCATGGTATCAGAAAACTCCCAGGGTCTTTAAGCTTTTCAGAAAAGCTTTTCAGAATGACTGCACTGGAAAGTCCAATTGCTGATTGAATTCAGCAGCTTATTTTACAGGGCTGAGTTCAGCAGCTACTGTTTTAACCTCTTCTTTCATGGAAGGGTCACTGCTTAGGTACAGATGCTGATTCCTGGGAACTGTATCAATGAGCTCTTGAGCTTCTTCAATTGTCTTTCTCATGTGGATAGATCCACCAGCTGAGTAATCTAGAGACATCTAAGCTCCTTCTGCAAGCCCATAATAGAAGACGTCTAACTGAACCCACTCTGAAAACATTTCAGAGGGGCATTTTCGTAGCATCTCTCTGTATCTCTCCCAGGCATCATAAAGAGATTTATTATCTCCTTGTTTAAAGCCTTGGATGTCCAGCCTTAGCTGTGTCATCTGTTTTGGGGGAAAGTATTGACTCAGGAATTTTTCTGTCAGCTGTTTCCATGTTCTTATGCTGGCCTTAGGTTGGTTATTTAACCACCTCTTAGCTTGA
>NC_029792.2:87589405-87634559 GCF_000816755.2 Arachis ipaensis | reverse complement strand
AGATCTAATGTTCCTAGTTTTCGAAAATTTTGGAGGGAAAACACCAAGGAACACCAAACTTAAAAATTTTAAGATCAAGACACAAGGAAAATGCAAGAACACTTTGAAGACTCACAAGAACACAAGAACATGAATAAGGAACACCAAACTTAAAATTTTTAGAAAACCCAAGAAAAATCAATAAAAAAACACCAAATTTAAAGTTTGGCACAAGATTTAATCAAGGGAAAATTATTTTTGAAAAAGATTTTTTTAATAAAACTGGTGCTCAATCATCAAGAACATAAACCAACACTCTAGCCAATTGGGCAATAAATGTAACACTTGTTTTGAAGAAGAATATTTTTAACCAAGAACAATAATAAGAGACTCTAAACCAAAAGGAAAAATTTTCCTAATCTAAGCAACAAAATAAACCGTTAGTTGTTCAAACACGAACAATCCCTGGCAACGGCGCCAAAAACTTGGTGCACGAATTGTGAATCACACTTTTCACAACTCGTACCACTAACCAGCAAGTGCACTGGGTCGTCCAAGTAATACCTTACGTGAGTAAGGGTCGAATCCCACGGAGATTGTTGGTTTGAAGCAATCTATGGTTATCTTGCAATTCTTAGTCAGGAAGTCAATTATATTTATCAGATGAATTGCGAATAAACAAGAGAGCATGGGTTAAAGGTTACTTGTTATGCAGTAATGGAGAATATGTTGGAGTTTTGGAGATGCTTTGTCTTCTGAATCTCTGCTTTCCTCTGTCCTCTGATTCACGCACGCACGTCCTTCTATGGCAAGTTGTATGTTGGTGGATCACCGTTGTCAATGGCTACCATCCATCCTTCCAGTGAAAAGGGTCCAAGTGCGCTGTCACCGCACGGCTAATCATCTGCAGGTTCTCAGTCGTCCCGGAATAGGATTTACTATCCTTTTGCGTCTGTCACTACGCCCAGCACTTGCGACTTTGAAGTTCGTCACAGTCATCCAATCCCAGAATCCTACTCGGAATACCACAGACAAGGTTTAGACTTTCCGGATTCTCATGAATGCCGCCATCAATCTAGCTTATACCATGGAGATTTTGATTAAGGAATCTAAGAGATATTCATTCAATCTGATGTAGAACGGAGGTGATTGTCAGACACACGTTCATGGATTGAGGAAGGTGATGAGTGTCACTGATCATCACCTTCTCCATAGTTAGACGCGAATGGATATCTTAGATAGGAACACGCATGTTTGAACGGAAAACAGAAATACTTGCATTGATTCATCGAGACACAGCAGAGCTCCTCACCCCCAACAATGGAGTTTAGAGACTCATGCCATCAAAGAGTACAAAGTTTTGATCTAAAATGTCATGAGATACAAAATAAATCTCTAAAAGTTGTTTAAATACTAAACTAGTAACCTAGGTTTACAGAAAATGAGTAAACTATAATAGATAGTGCAGAAATCTACTTCTGGGGCCCACTTGGTGTGTGCTGGGGCTGAGACTAAAGCTTTCACGTGCCTGGGGCTGTTTTGAGCGTTCAACGCCAGCTTTGGATCATTTTCTGGCGTTGAACTCCAACTTGCAACGTGTTTCTGGCGCTGGACGCCAGAATTGGACAGAGAGCTGGCGTTTAACGCCAGTTTACGTCGTCTATCCTTGAGCAAAGTATGTACTATTATATATTGCTGGAAAGCCCTGGATGTATAATTTCCAACGCAATTGGAAGCACGCCATTTGGAGTCCTGTAGCTCCAGAAAATCCATTTTGAGTGCAGGGAGGTCAGAATCAAACAGCATCAGCAATCCTTTTTCAGCCTGAATCAGATTTTTGCTCAGCACCCTCAATTTCAGCCAGAAAATACCTGAAATTACAGAAAAATACACAAACTCATAGTAAAGTCCAGAAATGTGGAATTTGCCTAGAAACTAATGAAAATGAACTGAAAACCAACTAAAACATACTAAAATCTATATGAAATTAACCCCAAAAAGCGTATAAAATGTCCGCTCATCAAGTTCCTATCTACAATTGAATCCTCTCCCATTGGGCTTGAAATTGAGATCAAAGAAGAAGATGCACAACCTCTCATGCCCTTGGTAAGCAATGAAGAAGAGATTGAATTGGAAGAGAGCTACCAAGAGGAATAGGTTAAATTTGAAGAAGCTTGTGAAGAGGTGGAGGTAGTCAAAGAAGAGCACAAGGGAGTGGAACTTGCAAGATCATTAGGACCACCCCTTCCTAAGTCACCATCCAATACAACATTCAAGTGGGTAAAATTCTTATCCCTAAGCTTTAATTTCTCACTTGAATATGGTTTGCTTGAGACGGATGGGCAACTTAGAGCTCTTTGTGGAGTCAAGAGTAGGAGAGAGTTGTGTAGTAGTTGGGCACATCACTCTAAGTTCATGATGGTTGCTTGCTCAAAGTTGAAAATTAATGGTTGGTGTAGAACCAAATTGCATGGGTCTAGGAGAATGTTTGGGTGCCTAATTGAGAATTTTAAGGTCATGCCACCCAATTGGAATCATGGTGATCAATTTGAAGATGGGTGTCAAAACAAAGTGTGGGATCCCGGATCGCACAAGGAGAATTAAATTTGGGATCTTATGGTTTGTGAAGAACTCCATCAAAGCTTGAAGATATTAAAAATGAAGAATGGAGCTTATTGGAGACTCAAGCATTGGTGGATGTTCAAGGATAGCTTCAAGCACAAGCCACCTTAAGAAAAGCTCCCCATAAGTCCAACTTAAGGACAATAAACAAAAGTGCTAGGTGGGAGACACCCCACCATGGTAATATCTTTTCATTTTCACGTTTGTAAATATTGGTAGAATTAGTTTAAATTCATATTTAGAGTAGTTTATTGAGTTTATTTGGTAGTATAATATGTTAAATAAGGTTTTGTGGTGTTTGAGTAGCTGTTTGGAGGTTTGGAATGCATAGTTTGGTGTAAGAACTTGGAAAAATTTTGAAAAATAGAGCACCAACCCGCGCGTGCGCGCACCTGGCGCGTACGCGCGCCTCAAGCATTTTCAACCATCCATGCGGGCACGCCATGTGCGCGGACGCATGGATGCAAAAATTCATCCCTCTATACATTGACCCGAGAGTTGCGCCTACATTACGCCAGCACTATGCCTGAGGCACAAACCACCCGCGCATGCGCGCACCTGGCGCGTTCGCATCCTTGAAGCTAATTGCACAATGCGCGCGCACGCACGCTGTGCGCGTGCGCGCCAATACCGCCACCTGCCCTCCTGGTACATGTTCCAGAGAGTTATGCCCAGTTTGTGCCTATTCTGTGCCTGCAACCCACGTGTGCGCGCACCTGGCGCGTACGCGTCCCTTGGCCAAAACTGCGCATCGGCGCGGATGTGTGCATGACGCGTCCGCGCCGGTAAAAAAAATAAAAAAATAAAAAAATAACAAAATAACAAAAAAAAAATTTCTTTTCTTTCATTTTTTTTTATTGCATTTGCTTATTTTCATATATTGCATTTTAATTTTGTTTTTATAACTTGTTCTTATTTTCTTTTCTAAGTTTCTCATTTTAATAATGGTGTTGGATTCTTATATTCAATTGTTGAGAATTTCTTGGTTAATCTTGGTGCTTTGTGACTTGTTTGACATTAATTGTAATATTTGCTCTACACACAAGATTAGTGCTTTAGTCCTTCCTGACTCACGATCCCTTGTTTTTTTTTATACCTCATCATCAGTGAGTTAGGATGGGACCAAATGCTCTCATGCTTATCACTAATCTTGTTTGTGTCAATTGTTGATTAAGCTTGATGCAACATGCTCTTCATGTCATTTGCCTATGCTTTGACTTTATTCTTGCATCAAGTATTAATTGATATGCCTTTGCTTGAATTGTATTCTCACTTACATGCGTAGCTAACATGTATTGAGGACCCTACTTTTATTTGGCATTAGCCCCCGCCTATGTTCTAATTGCTTTCATATCTTTGTTGTAGGCTTAATTTTCTTTCTTTTTCTTCCCTTTTAGGTTGGCCACCAAGAAGGAAAGGAAGGGAAAAGCTTCTAAATGGGGCAACAAACAAGCTCACCCGCACAACCTTTTGAAGAAACTCATCAATTGTAGCAACCCGTCCACTTTACTCTTCTTTGCATGCACCAAGGACGGTGTAAATTTTTAAGTGTGAGGAGGTCGTCCGACCGACCTCCATGGGTAACAACTTCCTTTCTCAACACCAATTTTTAATTTTTGTCTTTGTTAGATTAGTTGTTGCATTGCATGATAGGTTGCATGATAGTTAGAATTTGTACATATTTTACCACTTCTTTTTATGTTAGGACTACTTGGTTAGGGTGATGATTTCTTTTCCAAGAAACTGTTTTTTAGGGCACCCTACCAATTTGAAAAAAAAATTTTTTTTCTTGACGAACTTGCTTGAAAAATTTATTTTGGAACATGGTTTTTGAGCTAAGGACACAAGCATGTGAGTTTTGGGCCCAATTGTGTGGTTACATCATATAACCACTTATTTCCATTCTTGTGTGCATTGTTCTTTTTCTATGATTGTAATATTTGATTTGTTTGATTCTTTATGTCCATTATTCCATGTATACATGCATTTATATGATTGAGGCCATCATTTCATCTAGCTCACTTTCCCAAATAGCCTACCTTTTATCAACCATTGTTAGCCAATTTTTAGCCTAATTAACCCCTTTTGTTCTTAATATTAGCACATCACTACTCCTAAGTGAAGAACAATAAATGTCCCTTAATTTGGATCTTTGATTAGCTTAGGCTAGTGAGGGTGTGTATCATTTGGGTAGGGAAACTTGGGACATTGGTTGAGAGGAAAGTGTGTTTTTATATTTTGGGAATTGGGTACATATTCATGCACTATATGTAAAACCGTATGCATTGATACATTTGTATATACTTTAGAAAAAAAATGATGATAAAGACAAAAGAAAAAAAATAACATATATATATATATATAACAAAAATGCCCCAAAGTAAAGTTCAATAAAAATCAATGCATATGGAATGTGAATTAAAAAGAATGCATGAATATATGAAAAAGTGGGAATCATGGGTAGCTAGATTGTGTACTAGAATTGTATAGTTTGTTACATGTGTTAGGTGAGAGCTTAGGCTAATCAAAGATACAAATTTCAAGCTCACTTGACCATATGCATCCTTACCTTTACCCTAGCCCCATTACAACCTATGAATAAGACCTTATGATGAATGTATGCATGCATTGAATAATTGTTGATTGTTAGATGAAAAACAAATCTTGAAAAGCATGATTAGAGGAGAATTGAGTGAATCGACCTATACACTCGAGCGACTAGAGCGGATACACTTCCGGTGAGGGTTCGATGCTCAATTCCTTGTTCCTGGCTTTCATGAGCTTTCTTCTTGCAAGTCTATTTGAACTTTATTTTGATATTTGAATTGGAAGAGTTTGTGAGTCGTCATATGACCTCAGCCCTACATGTGCATATATGTTCTTGGAGATTGATTTGCTTTTAACCAAGTAGGTAGAATCATTTTTCATTTAGTTGCATTCATATAGATAGGTGCATATAGTTTATTTGCATTGAATAAATGTTCATAACCCTTTTCTTGTTCTTCTTTATTCTTAGCATGAGGACATGCTTGGTTTAAGTGTGTGGAGATTTGATAAACCCCAATTTTGTGGTTTATGTTGTGCTTATTTGAGGGGGATTTTATCAACTTTTCTCACATTTATTCAATGAAATAGCATGGTTTTGTAATTCTCCCTTGATTTGTGCTTAAATGTGAAAACATGCTTTTTAGGCCCTAAAATTGGTGATTTTAATTCATTTTAATTCCATTCGATGCCTTGATATGTTTGTTGAGTGATTTCAGTTCATAAGGCAAGTATTGGATGTAAGAAGTGAGGAGAAAAGCATGCAAAGTGGGAGAACTCATGAAGAAATGAAGGAACCGTAAAGCTGTCAAGCTTGACCTCCTGGCACTTAATCGACCATAACTTGAGTTACAGAGATCCAAATGAGGCGGTTCTGGTTGCGTTGGAAAGCTAACATCCGGGGCTTCAAAATAATATAAAATTTGTCATATGTTTCTTTGCGTATAGGGGCGCGCATGTGCCATGTACGCGTGCGCACCGATGTTGCTTGTGGGTCCACTTTAGTGAAATCGACCCCAGCAATTTCTGAAGCATTTTGGACCTAATCCAACTCATTTCTGATGCTATTGAATCCAAGGATTAAATGGGGAATGAACCAAGTAGTCATAGTTTAGTTTTCATCATGTTTTAGGGTAGAATTCTAGAGAGAGAAGCTCTCTCTTCTCTCTAGAAATTAGGATAGTTTAGGTTTAATTTTCTTAAATCCAACTTTTAATTCATGTTTTAATTTAGTTCCTCCTTTTAATTTCTTATTGTTACATCTCTATTCTTCTAGTTTTACTTGTCATTTCCTTTATTTTGTTCTCTTTTATGTTCATGAATTCTCTTGTTGGATTTGATTTACTTTTAATGCAATTTAATGTTTGATGTTTCTTTATTGTTGATTTGAGTTGTTGATCTTGTTTCCTTACAATTTGTAGTTAGTAGATTTTACTATTCTTGCTCATTTACCATGCTTTCCTTTACTACCCACCAAGTGTTTGACAAAATGCTTGGTTGGATGTTAGAGTAGATTTGAGCATTCTTGGTTTGGAAAGAGTAATTAGGCAATCTTGAGTCATAAAAACCCAATTCATGTTGGTGATCTAGAGTTGTTAGCTAATATTGTTTCCATTGACGCTAATCTTTTGCTAATTTAATTAGTAAGTTGATTAGAATCTTTGGATTGAGATTAGCTAGTCTTATTAGACTTTCTCTCATGGAAGATAATATGATACCTTCTTCCAATGTTGGAGATGACATAATAAGATAAATTCTTGTTTATATTTGTGATATGATTAATTAGTCTTGTTTGACTTTCTCCCTATTTGTTGGATGACTAGGATAGAAAGCTTATATTCTCAATCCTTACCATGAATGTCTCTCTCTTTATTACTTGCTTTCTTTAGTTACTTGTTTGATTCACTTTTCTTGTCATTTATTTTGTTGCCCCTCTTATCAACCAAAAACCCCCTTGCATCTTCACAGCCAATAAGGATACACTTCATTGCAATTCCTCGTGAGACAACCCGGAGTCCAAATACTCCAGTTAATTTTCATTTGGGGTTTGTACAAGTGACAACCAAAATTTTTGTATGAAAGGACTATTGTTTGGTTTAGAAACTATACTTTACAACGAGAATTCATTAGTGAAATTCTAGACCACACAATTTTTCGTTCATCAATGTGAATATTTCGGGTTCCTCCATGCTAGGGGTAACACAACGCAGAAGCTTCTTGATGTAAGTCTATCGACGTTGATTGCGCCGCTCTTATTTATCAAGCTTCCGGTGAAGATCTTCTATCCTTTGATGTATGGATCTTTGTCGTGGTGGTGATGATGAAGTGGAAGAAATAGTAGATGGAAGCGCTATGTCAAGGCTCAGGTTGTTCATGGGAAGATGTAAGTATTTTCCGGTTGGGACCACATCGCCCTTAGCCGGAACTATAATCTTTCTGTCCTTTACTTTCCAAGGAACACTCGCAGTAGCAACTAAATCAGATACCAATGCTGGAAATGGTAAATTACCCCGGTCGTGAACTTGACTCATTGCTTGCTTGACAAGAAGCGGAATGTTCACTGGCTTCTCCGTGAGAACACACCAAACAAGCAAGGCGAGGTCTGCCATGAAGGACGACTTATGGGTGCTAGGTAGCACATAGTGAGATAGGATCTGGGCCCAAGCTCTAGCTTCCACAGTGAGGAAGCGAGCGTCAATGCTCTTGGGCCTCATCCGGAGTCGACCATGGATCCAAGATGCCTCTGGCTCAGCAATGACTCGAAGGATCGAGTCCCAATCAAATCCAAACTTCTCTCACTGACGTAAGACTTCTTGGTAACCATCCATGTCACTTGGTACTGGTAGGACATTAAGCACTTGCTGAATAGCCTCTTTCGAAACCAAGACTTGCTTGCGGCACATGTATACCGATTGAAAGGAGGAAAGATGGTAGTTATTGTAGAATTCTTCAACCCAAGAGAGGTTGATTTCCCTTGGTTTTTGATTAACCACTATTTCATGGTTTATCTTGTGCTCAATTGAGTGGTTTTTATCAACTCTTTACCCACTTATTCATACTATTTGCATGGTTTCACATTTACCTTCCTAATTATGTGCTTTGATTGAAAACATGCTTCTTTGGCCTTAAGTTCCCTATGTTTAATCCTCTGTTATTACCATTAGATGCCTTGATATGTGTGTTAAGTGATTTCAGAGATTACAGGGCAAGAATGGCTCAAAGGATGGGGAGGAAGCATGCAAAAGTGGAAGGAATACAAGAAGTTGGAGAAATTGCTAAGTTGTCCAGCCTGACCTCTTCGCACTCAAATGGCTATAACTTTAGCTACAGAGATCCAAATGACGCGGTTCCAGTTGCGTTAGAAAGCTAACATACGGGGCTTCAATTTGATATATAATATGCCATAGTTACCCTGACACGAGGTGATGCGACCGCGTGATCCACGTGGACGCGTCGCAGTTCCGAAAATCAGCGTGGCAGTTTTCTTCTCGAGCGATTTCTGGGCTGTTTTTGACCCAGTTTCAGCCCAGAACACACAGATTAGAGGCTATAAAGTGGGAGAATGCATCCATTCATAATCAAGCTCATAATACACAATTTTAGGATTTAGATGTAATTTTTAGAGAGAGAGGTTCTCTCATCTCTCTTAGGATTTAGGATTAGGATTTTTCTTACTTTCAGGATTGTTTCTTTTTATGAGGTTCAATTTTCCGTTTATTTTCTCAATTTAATTTATGAACTTTTTCACGTTACATTTGATATCTTTATTAGTATAAATTGAGGTATTTCAGTTTATCAATGTTTTATTCTATTTATGAATGTTTTTAATTTAATTTAGATATTTTCTTCCTTTTGGCTTTGGTTAAGTAATTGGTAACGCTTGAGCTGTCAAAAAAAGCAGTGGTTGAAATTTGGAGTTGCTCCAATAACTCTAGTCTTTCCATAGGAATTGACTAGGACCTGAGGATTAAGCTGATTAATCCACTTGATTTACCTTCATAGTTAGAGGTTAACAAGGTGGGATTAAAATCCAATTCTCATTACAATTGACAAGGATAGGACTTCCAATTCTATTACCTTGCCAAGAGTTTATTTTATTATTACTATTTTATTTTTCTTATCATTCAACATACTGCTTCCTTACTTTCAAAACCCCCAATTTACAAGACTCATAACTAATAATAAGAACATACTTCCCTGCAATTCCTTGAGAAGACGACCCGAGGTTCAAATACTCGGTTATCAATTTTTAAGGGGTTTGTTACTTGTGACAACCAAAACGTTTGTAAGAAAGGTTGATTGCTTGGTTTAGTAACTATACTTGCAACGAGAGTTTACTATAACTTCTAAACCATTAATCTTCCGTCTCTTCAGTTTTCTCAAAAGAAACTCCCATCCTCATCGTTCAATGCGGGGTAAAATACAAGGAGCAACCTTGTCCGACGGAGCGAGTAGATGCTCGGGATGATAGTTCCGTACCGCTATGGAGGGGAACTTAAATTCACAGAAGCAGTTGGGAAACCTTGAAGACTCTTTCGCTGGCTTGCTCTTTTCCTTCTCATCAATAGGAGCGGGTGTCTTCGCTTTCTTAGTTAAGGATCCGGCTCCGAATGAAGAGTGCGCTTTAGAAGTGGATCTTTGGGGTGCCCTCTTTACGGCTGGTTTTCTTGGAGCTTTTGCCTTGCCTTTCGTGGTGGCCATCCTGAGAAAAGAAGGGAAATAGGAAAACATTAAACCCAAGGTATCATTTTAATAAAAACATGCAAGTGAAGGATAGTAATCATAAAGACATGGGTCACAACACTTGGCATGGGATGCAAGAGGAAGTAAAGCATGCAGTGGCATGAGAGGAGTAATCTCAAGCATCCATAACAAAGAACAAGTCACATTCAATGTGTATCTAATTATCAAGCAAAGTGGACTCAATGCTTGTAAAGGATAACAAGTGACTGAGGAGAAGCATCCAATTGAAAGTACATAGGCAAAAGAAACCAAAATGGTATCTATGCATTTCCTCGAACACTTGGTGTGCAATTATTAAGCAAAGAGTAATTATGAGATACTTAATCAATTCAAAGCCCAAAATAGAACATCAATCATCACATAGACATCACACATTGGCAAAGATAAGAAAAAGAATGACAAAAGATCTATTAAAGCAAATTAAACTCAATTCAACATCCATGGGAAAATAAGGAAAAGGAAAAATAAGCAAACACAAAAAAGCAAGAAACATCATCATGTAAGTAAAGGAGGAACTATGTAAAGCAACAAGAAGCATCTAACTAGAAAAAATAATGCAAAGAAAATGAAAGTAAAGAAATGAGAGAAGTAAAACCTTGAGAAGTAGAAGAGAACAAGGTTGAGTCTTCTTTTGTGAAGATGAGAAAGAAGATAGGAGAAGTGTAGTGCCACCGGAAGAGGTGGTTGTCGCCGATGAGTGGCCAGAGACAAGGGTGTGGATTATGGAAGAAGAAGAAGAAGAAGAGGAGTGTGATGGAGGAAGAAGAAAAGGGGAATTAAGAAAGAAAAGGGATTGGGAAGTGGGAACAGAACATGGCGCAAAGTTATAAAACTGATTCGCGCAACCGGCGCGTGCACGCACAGTGTGCTGGCGCATCGGTGAGGGTGTTAGCAACGGCCGCTTGCGCGGTAGTGGCGCGCCCGCGGAAGGGGAGTTATGCCCCTGGCACAAAAGTGGCACAAAGTTGGCATAAGTCTCTGGATTTTGTACCATAGTTGGTGAATGGCGCAGGCGCACGGACGCACACCTTGCGCGGATGCGTGCCTGAAGGTTTTTTCGACTGGCGCGGACGCGCACAACACACAGAGGCGTCAGTTTTGGCACAAGGTTGGCCCAAATGTGGCACAACTCTCTGGTTTTTGTACCAGAGAGTCCAGATATCGCCATCGGCGCGCACGCACACAATGCGCTTGCGCGTTGATGGGTGTTTTGCTATGGTGCACGCAGGCGGCAAGTACGCGAATGCGTGAGTGCCTGGCGTGAGTTGGGCACGAAGTGGGCATAACTCTTGGGTAATTGGCCCAAGAGGTGAAATTGCACCACCGGCACGCGCGCACAGTGCGTTGGCGCGTCGGTGCCCATTTTTCATTTTTCTATCTCTTTTTTTTTTCAACATAACAAGACCTATTCTAACACATTCTTGGTAGGTGTTTAAGTTAGTAGCCAAAGAGAACACTTCACAATGTCATGCACAATTCAAAACATAGCATTCTCCTTACTTCAACAATTCATCCATACCAAAATGAGGAAAACTAGATTAACATCCTATCTAATCAACAAGAAGAATAAAACTAGCATTCCTATGCAATCAATTAATCATCAAGAAACCACAAAAATCACAATTATTTAAGGTTACAAATAAGATGGTATAAACAAGGAAGATCTTACCACGGTGGGGTGCCTCCCACTTAACACTTTTCTTTAACGTCCTTAAGTTGGACGGTCCTTTTCTTAAGCTTCTTCTCTCCTTGGTGCATCCTCCAATAGGTACACCTCTAGCTCTTTTGGGGGCTTGTAACCATGATACTTCTTCACTCTATGTCCATTTACTTTGAAAGTTGCTGCACTCTTGGGATCAAACAACTCCACCACTCCATATGGCTTTATCTCCTTCACCTTGAAAGGTCCTTCCCATCTAGAGCGAAGGTTGCCAGGCATAAATCGAAGCCTTGAGTTATAGAGGAGGACTTCATCACCTTCTTGAAAGTCCTTCTTCTGGATGTGATGATCATGAAATGCTTTGGTCTTCTCTTTATAGATCCGGGCATTCTCATATGACTCGTTCCTCAAACACTCAAGCTCCTCTAGTTGTAGCTTCCTAGCTTCACCCGCCTTGGCTAAATCCATGTTGCACTGCTTTACCGCCCAATAGGCTCGATGCTCAATCTTCACCGGAAGATGGCATGCCTTACCATAGATGATCCGGAAGGGACTCATCCCTATCGGAGTCTTGTAGGCTGTTCTATACGCCCATAGCGCATCTCCTAACCGGAGGCTCCAATCCTTTCCTTGTGGATTAACCACTTTCTCCAAAATCCTCTCAATTTCCTGATTGGACACTCCCGCTTGTCCATTTGTTTGCAGATGATAAGCAGTAGCAACCTTATGCGACACTCCATAGCGCTTGAGCAATGATTCTACCTTCCTGTTACAAAAGTGGGATCCTTGGTCGCTCACGATTGCTCGTGGCGACCCATAACGACACACAATATGATTCCTAATAAAAGAAACAACGGCATTGGCATCATCAAGGCGGGTAGGTATGGCCTCTACCCACTTTGACACGTAGTCAACCGCTAACAAAATATACAGATACCCACTAGAGTTGGGAAATGGTCCCATAAAGTCAATGCCCCATACATCAAATATCTCATAGAACAACATAGGTTGCTGAGCCATTTCATCCCTTTGGGATGTGTTTCCCGACCTCTGACACCGATGGCAAGACACACATAACTGGTTAGCATCCTTGAATAAGGTTGGCTACCAGAATCCACAATCCAACACTTTTTTAGCGGTCTTTTGTGGGCCAAAGTGGCCACCACAGTCGAACGAATGACAAGCTTCAAGAATTGGTTGGGTTTCAGATTTTGGGATACATCTTCGAATTACTTGGTCCACGCCTCTCTTCCACAAGTGAGGGTCATCCCAAATATAGTATTTGGAATCACTCCTCAACTTGTCCCTTTGGTTTTTCGAAAAGTTGGGAGGGAAGATTTTTGCAACCAAGTAGTTCGCCATTGGGGCAAACCAAGGAAAGCTTGAGATCTGCTCCGGTTCCTAATCTCAATGTTGAATTCTTGCAAAAGCAAGATCCAACGTATGAGTCTAGGGTTTGACTCATTCTTTGTCAATAAGTACTTTAAAGCTGCATCATCCGTGTATACCACTATCTTTGACCCTAGCAAATAAGATCTGAATTTATCTAAAGCATGAACAATAGCTAGGAGTTCTTTTTCAGTAGTGGTATAGTTAGATTGTGATGCATCTAGTGTCTTAGAAGAGTAAGCAATGACATAAGGGAGTTTACTATCGTGCTATGCAAGTGCGGCACCTACAGCATGGTTTGACGCATCGCACATTATCTCAAATGGCAACGTCCAGTTGGGGCCTCACACAATTGGTGCCGTGGTAAGAACTCTCCTTAGCTCTTCAAAAGCTTTCACGCATTCACTATCAAACTCAAAATCCACATATTTTTGGAGTAGGCGCGACAATGGCAAAGCAATCTTGCTGAAATCCTTGATAAAGCGCCTATAGAATCCTGCATGTCCCAAAAACTAGCGGACCTCCCTCACTGATGAGGGGTGAGGTAAAGTGGTGATAACATCGACCTTGGCCGGGTCATTACTAATGGGTTTCAGTTTCAATTTCAAGATAGAAGATAGGGTCCATATCTTGAACAACTCATAAAGCAAGGAAGTCAAAGTGTACTTACACTTTGGAACTCAACACATGCAGAAGACACAGTGAGATAAGAGTTGGCGCCTCTTCCCACGCTAGGCGCCACTCCCCAAGTGGGAAAACATTTAACCCTTTTTATTTCCCACCTTTCGAACCATACCATTCACCCCTTATCAAAGCCTCACCTTCCCAACTCTTCTCCCACTTCAAAACCCTAATCACACACGAAGAGAATCCATACACCCTTCTTCTTCCTTTCTCTTTTTACCTTTTACTATCTCTCTTCCCCTACTTTCTTTCTTCTTTTTCTTGATTGGGACAATCAAGTCCTATGTTTGGTGTTGGAGCAAAACTTTGTTTTGCTTGCCCTCTCTTGCATCCCCCATTTTTTTCACAATCTCAAAAATACTCTCTCAACCTAATGGCACCACCAAAAAGCTCAGCCTAAAAAAAAAAAGAAAAACCAAGGAACCAACCTCTGGATCCTCAAGCTCTTTTAATGACTACAAGTTCCTCTCTGCATTCAACCAAAATCAATTCTATGGCTGGGTGAGTGACAGGGAGATCATCCCAGAGGTTGGGTTCTAGCTAGGGAGGAATGAGCATCTTGAGATTAACGTTGAGATCAACAATAGGGGCTGGTCACTACTATGCAACCCACCAAGGAAGGTAGTAGAGAGCTTGGTGAGGGAATTTTATGCTAACGCTGTACCTCAGCCAGGACAACAATATGGCTACATTAGCTATGTGAGGGGGAACTCCATTGACTATAGCCCCTCTAGCATAGAAAGGATGCTAATGGTGAAGAGGACAAGCTCCACCCGAAGCTATGAAGAAAGAATGAAGCAGCAAGACCCTGGGTTTGATGAGATCCTAAACAAGATCTGCATGCTTCATGTGCAATGGATCAAGGACAAGGATGGGATACCCAACCAATTGAGAAGAAGGGATTTGAGCCCCCAAGCTAGAGGGTGGCTAAAATTTGTGAGGAGGTCCATAATCCCCACATCCAACACTTCAGAGGTGACCAAGAAGAGAGCTGTGCTCATATACAGCATCATGAAAGTTGAGAATGTCAATGTGGGGGAGATGATTGCCAACAACATCAACAAAGTGCTGAAAAGCACCAGTGACAACACAAGGTTGGCATTCCCCAGCATTATACAGAGGCTATGTGATAAAGCTGGAGTTGAAAAGATTATTGATGAGGTGCTGGTGAAGCAAGACAAATTCATAACTACCAAGAAGATGGCCAAGGTAGTGGCTGTTCACCCACTTCAGAGGAAACAAAGAGCTCATGCTCATGAGCTACAATAACAACAACAACAAGAAGAGGAAGAGGCAGAAGAGCAACCTCACTTCCTATCACTTCAACCACCACCACCACACTACCAATACCAATAATTTCCAGAGGGATTCAACTGGGAACAACTGCAAGGAGATGTACACCAAATGAAGGGAGACCTACACCACTTGAGGAAAGATGTCTATCAACTTAAGGAGACTCAGCAACAACAATGGAGCTAAGTCAACCAGAACATTCAGCAACTCCAAGGGAGTTGGGAGCATATGAGGAAGGAGCAGCAAGAACAATTTGACTGGGGAGAGGTGCGAAGTGTACTGGACAAAATAGTAGAGCAAGGCAAATGGTAACAGAGGAACTTAGCCGAATTCAGCAATCTCTATGACGACAGAACCATATCCAGGAGGCAGTATGACATCAATACACAACCGAAGCTGAATCACCTCTGTAATGCCGTGGCTGCTCTAAATCCAGGATACCCAACCTTCATTCAAGGAATTGAGGAGCTAAGTGCAAGACAGGAGGAAATTCTAGCCAAACATAAGGAGGATGAAAGGAATTATATAAGGAGGGCAGGATTTTGGAAGCCCAAGGATGCCAAAGCACAAGAAGGTTCCTCCAAACCAAATGAAGTGGCTCCTCCCCTTCCAAGAAGAAGGACAAAGGGAAGGGGCCAATGAACTAAAGATGAAGCTGCTCAAGGTTGTTAAGTTCCATGGTTGACACTCTCTAATTTCTAAAATCCTGGTTTGAAGCTTTTGTTTGATTTACTTTTTGAATAAATAATCATGCTAGGATAGTTTATGTTTTATGCTTAGTTTTATTTCATGTTTGAAGTCTTTATGAGTCTTCTAGTTTACAAGAAAGAAAATGCCATGTATTTCAAGTCTTCATTTCAATATAAACGAAAGTAGAGCTTGTCTCCATAAGAGTTACTATGAGTTGTGCAAAAACAATAAGAGAAACCAAGGCTAACATAGATCATCAAACAAACTAAGGAATAAGAAACTAAGTGTAGAACCTTGGATGAACTAAAAAGAAAGTGAGTCATGGAAAGCAACTAGTCCTAGAAGGTATAACAAGAGAAGGTTAAGGGGTGTTCCTTGAATATCCATAGAACCAAGAAGTGGTGAGCAATAAAGGCCCAAGGCTCTGAGCATCAACTACTGGGATGGGAAAGAAACATTAAAAAGCTCAAAAAGAATTAAAGATCCTAGTAGATGCTTGTCGTGAAGATGTGTCAAGAAGAGACCTGGGCAAGTAAATTCTTAGGGGTGTTTCAACACGTAGTACCCTAAAACCAACTGGTTTGGGAGTGCTAATTGAAAGCCTAATTAAAAGGGTTGTCTTAAGAAAAAACACTTAGAGTCGTCGTCAAGAAAGCAAAACAAATCTAGCTACTTCAAGGTGACAATCAATAGAAAGGACCCCTAAAGCCTATACTTGAAAGAACCCTTAAGGATCTAAGAGTTTTTCATGACATTAAAATATTCATACATGTGTTGAACACTTAGTCTTACCCTCAGTTGTGTTGCAATCATTCAAAGCCAAGGCCTTAAGTTATAAAGGCTTACTCACATTAATTTTCTTGGGACAAGCAAAGCTTAAGTTTGGTGTTGTGATGACTTGCATCATCTACCTTTCTTTCTTGCATAAAGACAAATCTCATTGATCGTTACAATTCATGCATTATTTGATGAATATTATGATACACTACTTTGAAATGAGTTGTGCTGAATTTCAGGTGAAAAAAGGCATAAAAAATGGGTAGAAAGCAACAAGAAGCTGGGCGTGTGAAACTAGCGTGCCACTTCAGAGCAAACACCACAAAAAAATGCACTGGCGTGGCACGCCAGTACTAAATTTCAGAGGAGAAGTCCAAGCATGCATGTGGGCGTGGCACGCCAGGGACTGGGCGTGGCACGCTAGTACAAAGTTCCAGAAAGCAACAATAGAGGACACAAAAGGGGCATGGCACGCCAGGTTGGGCATAGCACGCCGAACCCATCAGCTACTATGGGCGTGCCACTTGAGCAAAGAGGCGTGGCACGCCAGCTCACCACTCTAGGAAGAACCTTCACTATGGCGTGCCACTTGGTATCGAAGGCATAGAACGCCAGCTCCAAGAAGTCACTTGGGCGTGCCACTTAAGAATCCAGGCATGGCACGCCAAGCTTGAATAGTACACAAATGTTTGGGCGTACCACTTGAGCAGCATGGCATGGGACGCTGGTACAATAATCCAGAGAAAGGGCTGAAGGCAATTAAAGACTGGGCGTGCCACTTGAGGTCGAAGGCGTGGCATTTCAACCTCTCAATCTCACTTAGGCGTGCCACTTGAGCAACCAGGCATGGCACGCCAATGCACAAAAAGACCAAAGCAAGGGCTGGGCGTGCCACTTGATGTCGAAGGCGTGGCACGCCAACCCAAGAATATCACTATGGCGTGCCACTTGAAGACTGAGGCATAGCACGCCAGCTACTGGAACCAAGGCAAGATCATGGGCGTGGCACGCCAGCCTATAGGCATGGCACGCTGGTATAAATTTCCAGAGAGGGTGAAGAAGGCCAAATACATGGGGCATGCCACTTGATGTCGAAGGCGTGGCACGCCATCCACTATTCCTCACTTGGGCGTGCCACTTGAATCCCAGGCGTGGCACGCCAGTATCATTCAGAGAGCAAAGAAGCATTGGGGTGTGCCACTTGAGTTCGTGGCGTGGCACGCCCAACAGAGGACTCACTTATTCACAAGGGGCGTGGCATGCCAGACCCTGGGCGTGCCACGCTAGTTCAAGTTTCCAGAGGCAAGGAGAAGTGGAAAAAGGCTAGGGCGTGCCACTTGAGCTCGAAGGCGTAGCATGCCAAGGTTGTTAGTAAAGACGATTGTGCCACTTGAAGGACTGGGCATGGCACGCCAAGTTAGAATTGAAGAGCACGTGACACGCCAATGGAGCGCCAACTACACGCCAGCTGGGAAGTCACACTTATTGAGCTTCTTTTCCCTCCAAAATGTAATTTTCCTTTTTCACTTTTGTAATTCTTTTATTTTTACTAGGAGTAGTATAAATACCCCCAAGGAGTACTGAAGAGGGGGTTAAGCAGTTAGAGAGATTAGTTTTAGATTCACTTTTACACTTCATCATCTTCTTTACTTTTGAGTACTTTTTTTGAGCTATGAGTAGCTAAATTCCCTCTCATTGAGAGAGGGAGATCTGTTGTACTTGATGGATTGATGATAGTGAAATTCTTCTTCTCTTCATTTTCTCTTTGATTTTCTAGAAGGAATTTCGTTCTTAATGCTTAGTGTTCAATTAACTTGGGAAAGAGATTGAATGCAAAATGGGTTTCATGGGAACCTTGGCAAAGAAAACATGAAACCATGCTTGAAATCCCTTCTCACACTTGAGTAGAATCTGGGTTTTGGTGTTTGGATATATGACATATAATCCTCCCTCTACTTGGACCTATGATGGTGTGTGGTAAAATCAGGGACCAAGAATATCTCTCTTCATGAGCAATTAGACCAAGGAATTGGCTATCGATCAAGATCTGAGAGATTGAGTCACCAAGGGATTGGGGCTCAATCAATCATAATTGCCAAGAGGTCAATGAGTTGCATGATTGAAGAGGATATAAGATAGAATTGATCCAAAGAGACAACATCTCCTAATCTCAATGAATCTCCCCATTCTTATCTATCCCTTTCTTTATAGCTTAATTTTACATTCAGCAATTCCCCATTCCCATTTACATTCAAGTCATTTATGATTCTGCACTTTATATTCTGCCATTTCCATTTCTGCACTTTATTGCTTTTCTTTATATTCTAGCCACCTACATTTCTTTCATTTATAATTCTACAATTTATAATCTACTTGTTCCGCTTGACTAATTCATCAATCAATTAAAACTGCTCGAATTTGCCAATCTCTGTGGATATGATCTCACTCCACCATGGGTTATTACTTGACGATAATTTTGGTGCGCTTGCCAAAAGAACTAATTCACCAATTTTTGAATAGGAGTGTGAATTGGATTCATCAGTCTCCCACCAAAACTCAATGATCCTGGGAGCTTTATCATATCTTGTACCATAGGCAATATGACCTTGGAAAAAGCTCTCTGTGACTTAGGAGCCAGCATCAGTTCAAGCCCACCAGGATGTCACTTCAAATGGCTGACAGATCACTCAAGATACCAAATGGAGTTGTAGAAAATTTATTGGTGAAGATTGGAGAGTTTATTTTCCCTGATGACTTTGTTATCTTGGACATGGAAGAAGAAGGACACATTTCAATCATATTGGGATGAGCTTTCTTAGCAACAGCAAGAGCCATCATTGATATGGAAAAAGGTGAGATGACCCTCAGGGTGCATGATGAAAAAATGATCATCAATGTCTTCAAGGCCATGCAGTGTCCCCTTGTAAAGGAAGAGCACAGGAGAGTGGAAATGATAGAAGAAGTGGAGGAGGAGCTACTGGAAGATAACAACCAGGAGGAACAAGAAGTGGAAATAGAAATGAAACAAGATTTTATAGAAGAGAAAGTAGTAGAAATCTCCTCTGAATGCATGATAGAGGAGAAGCCAAAACAAGAGTTAAAGCCTCTTCCTCCTCATCTCAAGTATGTATTTCTTGGAGAAGTGGAGGCTCTTCCAGTGATCATCAACTCTACCTTGAGTGAAGAAGAAGAAAAAAAACTCATTGTAGTGTTGAAAGCCCACAAAGATGCATTAGGATGGACTATTGATGACCTGAAGGGCATAAGTCCTACCATCTGCATGCATAAAATCTTGCTAGAGGAAGACTCTAAGCTGATTGTGCAGCCTCAGAGAAGATTAAACCCCACAATGAAAGAAGTTGTCCAGAAAAAAGTGATGAAACTATAGAATGTTGGGATAATTTTTCCAATCTCTGATAGCCCATGGGTAAGTCCGGTTCAGGTTGTCCCAAAGAAGGGAGGAAAGACAGTCACGTCCAATGAGAAGAACGAGTTAATCCCCACAAGGACAGTGACTGGGTAAGGATGTGCATAGATTATAGAAGATTGAATGATGCTACAAGGAAAGATCATTTTCCTCTCCCATTCATCGACCAGATGCTGGAAAGATTAGCTGGCCATGCATACTATTGCTTCCTGGACGGGTGACGATCGGATTTCTACTAATTTAGAATTTTATGAAAATAATCGCGTTGTAAGTATAGTTTCTAAACCAATAGAGAATCCTTTCATACAAAAACTTTGGTTGTCACAAGTAACAAAACCCAATAAAATTTATAACCGAAGTATTTAAACCTCGGGTCGTCTTCTAGAGGAATTGCAGGGAGGTATGATTTATTATTGGTTATGTAAAATAGTATATTTTTGGGTTTTTGGAAATAAGGGGCAAGTAATTTAAATGACAAGAAAAATAAATTGATAATAATAAAAATCTCTTGGCAAGGTATAAAAAATTTAGGTCCTATCCTAGTCATCCTTATTAGGTGTGAAGAGAATTGGATTCTGCTCCCACTACAAGAAAAAAGGCCTATCGGCACCCTTTTTTCTTGCCACGCTTTTAAAGCGTGCCCAAAAGTGGTCTATAGGCACGCTTTTAGGAGGGTGGCCACTGATTTGTGATTTGGCCACGCTTTTTTGGCCACGCTTGAAAAGCGTGGCCATAGAGAAAAATCGGCACGCTTTTATGAGGGTGACTGATAAACCACTATTTTATAGTTTATATTGTGCTTAATTGTGCACTTTTATCAAATCTTTACCCATTTATTCATATGATTAGCATGCATTTATAATTCCTTCCTAAAAAAACTTCATGGTTGAAATACTTGCTTCCTAGAGACTTTTAATTTTGTATTTTAATTCTCCTTTATTCCACTCGATGCCGTGATCTGTGTGTTAAGTGTTTCCGGCTTTATAGGGCATGAATGACTTGGAGATTAGAAAGGAAGCTTGCAAAGATGGAAGGAACACAAGAAATTGAGGACATGACCAGCGAGAAGTGACACGGACGCATGGCTCACGCGACCGCGTGACATAGAGGAAATTGCAGTGACACGGACGCATGACTCACGCGACCGCGCGGATTGGAAACTGCACAAGTGACGCAAAGGCGTGGACGTCGGGCACGCGTGGCAAGGCAAAACGCTGGATGACGCGATCACATGACGTGCGCAATCTGTAGAATCTACAGAATTCGCTGGGGGCAATTTTAGGCCCTGTTTTGACCCAGTTTTCGGCCCATAAAAGCAGATTAGAGCCAGGGAACATGTAGAGACCAGAGAACAACATTCATTCCACATAATTTTTGTTTTTAGATCTAATTTTACTCCTTCTCTAGGTTTTCTCTCTACACATTCATAGTTCTTAGGAATTCGTTTTTATTGCTTTCTGGATTGGGATATTGAGAAGAGTTATTACCTCCGCCAAGACTTCATTATTCTAGTTTGTTTTCCTTACTTGTCTCTTACTCTTCCATGTCCTCAATTTATTCAGAATTACTATTGGATTATTTTTAGAATTTATTAATACAATAACTATTTTTATTTTTAATTGATCTTTTGATTATTATTTATCATGTCTTTCTTTATTTCCCTTTCTTATGTTGTGAAGTTTACATTCATAATGAGCGAGTAGTTCCATAACTTGATTGGGAGTTGATTGAAAGGAGAACCTTAAGTTGGAACGCTCAAGAGAAAAATTGTAATTGGGTTTACTGTTGGATTGCCCTCTAGTCACTGACACTAATCCCTTCCAAGGGAGAGGATTGAAACTTGTGAATAGAAATAGCTTTCCAACTTGCTTGACTTTCCTCTACCTAGCAAGGGATAACTAAGCAGAATAACCTTCAATCATCAATTAATCTTGAGAGTACTCTAACAAGAATAGGGCTTCCAACTAATCTACTCCTAGTCAAGGTTTTTATTTAAATTACATAAATTCTCTAATTTAATTTCTTGTATATCAACTCAACCATTTTTTAGAAAACATCTGATTAATAAAATAGCACATCTTTTTACAACTCGTTGGGAGACGACCTGGGATTCATACTCCTAGTATTTTAATTCTAATTTTGTGACAACCCTTCTAAATTGATAAACGGATCTTCGGTTGGTTAAGAACTGTACTTGCAACGTATCTCTTATAATAATTTCTTAACTTTCCAATTTCTGCCACGTCAATTTTTGGCGCCGTTGCCGGGGAGTTGCAATAGAGTGCTAAAGTTAATGATTGGAATTTATTTACTTGCATTTTATTTTATTTTGCTTCTATGAGCTGCATGTTTCTTTCGTTAAATGACGCGTTCACTTCCTGATCCAAGCTTGCCATTATTTGATCCTGAGATTGAAAGAACTATCTCACGAATAAGGCAAGCTCGGTGTCGGTTAATCCTCTCTGAGGGCGGATCTGAAACGTCACTTGAGGAAGAAACAAGCTCCATTTCTGCTGATTCGGTTGATTTAGGTGCAGGTGACATGGCAGCACCTAGGAGAGTTACTATCCAAGAGGCTGGAGCCCCTAATTTCACAATGCAATCGTTTTAAGCGCATCACCCAGCAGTGGCTACAGATTTTGAAATAAAGACTGCACTGCTCAACTTGATGCCTAAGTTTCATGGCTTACCTACTCAAGAGCCTATCAAGCACCTCAAGGATTTCCAAGCAGCCTGTTTTATTGTCAGGCGAGATGGTGCAGATAAAACTTCTATTCTATTGAAAGCCTTCCCATTCTCTCTTGAAGAAAAAGCGAGAGAGTGGTAATACACTCCACCTGCAGCAACTATTCTCTCTTGAAGGAATAGGCCACGCTTTGAAAGCGTGGCAAAAGATTTTAGCTCGCAAGCCATGCTTTTGAAGTGTGATTATATGTGCTCTATCGGTACGCTTTCAAAGCGTACCGAAACCAACCTAATTGGCACACTTCAAAAGCGTGGCGATATGTACACTTTTTGGTACGCTTTTAAAGCGTAGCTATAAGTTAATAGATATGGCCACGCTTTTTAAGCATGGAAGAGATGAAAGCGTACCAATAGAAAAAACATGCCGATAGATCCACGAAAGCGTGGCGATAAAGTTACCGGCACGCTGGCGGATGTGACCCTTTCAAAAGCGTGTTAATAGCTCAAAAAGCGTGGTGAAAAGCTATTGGCACGCTTTTTTGCACTTTTCAGCACGCTTTTAAAGCATGGCAGAAAGCTTATTTTCTTGTAGTGGATCCCACTTCTAATTAACCCTTGCTAAACAAAGGAAAGTCAAGTGGACAAATTAATTTGATCCTCAGGTCCTAGTCAACTCCTATGGAAAGACTAGAGTTATTGGAGTACAAATTAACCAGCAAAGAATTCCAATTTCAATCAACAGCTGAGTTTGATAACTCAAGTGTTATAAATTACTTAACCAAAGCCAAAAGGGAAAAATATCTTAAATTAAATTAAAAGCATTCATAAACAGAATAAAACAATCATAAACTGAAATACCTCAAATTGCATTAAACAGAATATTCAAATATTAACATGAAAAATTCATAAGCCAAATTAGGAACATCAACAAGTAAAAGCATTGGAATAAATAAAAGTAGAAAATAAATTAAAGGAACATTAAACCTGTGATTGTAGAAGCAATCCTAAAATAAGAGAAATCCTAATCATAAATCCTAAGAGAGAGGAGAGAACCTCTCTCTCTAAAACTTTATCTAATCCTAAAATTATGAATATTGTGAATGTTGTATAAATGAATGGGTGCATTCCCCCACTTTATAGCCTCTAATATGTGTTTTCTAGGCCGAAAACTGGGCCAGAAATAGCCCAGAAATCACTGGGGGCGAAATTTGCCATGCTGATTTTCATCACTGCGATGTGTCCGCGTGGAGCACACGTTTGCGTCGCCTAGATGTATGGCCACTATGAAAAATTTTATATCAAATCGAAGCCCCGGATGTTAGCTTTCCAACGCAACTGGAACCGCGTCATTTGGACCTCTGTAGCTCAAGTTATGACTGTTTGAGTGCGAAGAGGTTAGGCTGGACAGCTTAGCAATTTCTTCAACTTCTTGTATTCCTTCCATTTTTGCATGCTTCCTTTCCATCCTCTGAGTCATTCCTACCCTGTAATCTCTGAATCACTTAACACACATATCAAGACATCGAATGGTAATAAGAGAAGATTAATATTAGCAAATATAAGGCCAAAGAAGCATGTTTTCAATCATAGCACAAAATCAGGAAGGAGAATGTAAAATATGCATTTTTTATAAACAAGTGTATGAAAGATTGATAAAATCCACTCAATTAAGCATAAAATATATCATAAAATATGGGTTTTTCAATCTCCCCACACTTAAACATTAGCATGTCCTCATGCTAAGCTCAACAGAAGCTATAAAGAATGAATGGGAATGGTAGAATGTATGAATGCAACCAATCTATATGAATGCAACTACATGCTAAGATGTTTCTACCTACATGGTTAAAAGTAAATAAGCTCTTCAAGACAAACATAAATCAGATTTTACTAATTCAAATTATACAATAAAAGACTAGTAAACTTGTAAGAAGATAGCTCATGAAAGCAGGGAACATAGAATCAAGCATTGAACCCTCACTGATGGTGTATATCACTCTAACTCTCAAGTGTCTAGGGTTAATCTCTCTACTCTTCTCTAGTCATGCTTTCTAAACTTTGTTCTTCATCTAACCAATCAACAAAAATTTAGTGTACCAATGCAAACATCATGAGGTCTTTTTCAAGGTTGTAAAGGGGCTAAGGTAAATGTGAGGGTATATATATATCTAAGTGAGCTATAAATTGAATCTTTAATTAACCTAAGCTTTTACTTAACATACATATACTCTATATAATTCTAATTCATGCCTAGCTACCCAAAATTCCCACTTTTGCATCACATACTCATGTATCAACTTTTCTTTAATTTTATCACATATGCATTGATTTTTCATTAACTTAACATTGGGGTAATTTTGTCCCCCACATGGATTTTTAATTTTTCTAGTCTCACATGAGTAGGTACCCGAATTCCCAATATTTTATCAAAGTAAAAACACATTCCCTTATTAACCCATGTTCCCATAGTTTCCCCATACTTAATTGTTACACAATCCCTATCTTAAGCTAACCAAAGATTCAATTGGGATAATTAATTGTTTTTCCGCTTAAGGCTAGTGATGTGGTAAAATATAGAACAAATGGGATAAAAAGGCTCAAAGTGGCTAACAAAGATAATTGAAAGGGTAGGCTTATTTGGGATAAGTGAGCTAAACAAGTAGTGGCCTCAATCATATGCAAGCATGTAAATACACTAAATAGTGGACATATAGAATGGAACAAAGCAAAGATTGCAATCATAGAGAAAAAAAACACACAAGAATAAAAATTTATGGTTAAATAATATAACCATATAAATAAGCTCAAAATCTCACAGGTTGTGTGTTCTTAGCTTTTTAAGCTATGTTCCAAATACAACTTCAAACAAATTTAACAGAAAAATTTTTCAATTTAAATTAGTGAAATACTATAAAAATTTCTTAAAAAAGAAAATATTACTTCAACCAAGTAGTAACTAAATGCATAAAATCAAACAAACATACAATCAAATATGCAAATGCAACAATGAACAAACAAAGAAAATAGAATATTGGTGTTGAAAAGAAGGTAACTAACCCCTGGAAGTCGGTATCGACCTCCCCACACTTAAAGATTGCACCCTGTCCTCAGTGCATGCTAAGATGTGTAAGTGGACGGGTTGCGAGCTATAACTGCTGCTCTTTCTCTAAAGAATGTGCAGATGGACTTATTTGTTGCCCCATATAGAAGTTTCTCCCTTTTTCCTTTCTCGGTGGCCAGCCTGAAAGAAGAGGAAAAAGAAGAAAAAGTAACCCAGAAATAAATATAAGAAAATAAATAAAGTCTAGGTGGGTTAATGACAAATAATGAGGGTCTCAATTACATGGTAGCTACAACATGCAAGTGAGAAAACAATAGAAGCACATGGCATACCAGTGGTGCAAAAGTTGCAATAATGGAGAAGAGTGTGGGTAATGAAAGACAGTGTATGTTCATATCAATGCAAGAGGAGTGCAAGTATCATAAAAGAATGGCATTGATTTAAATAATATTACCCAATCAGAATAAAACAAGTCATGAAGCACCAAAGTAATATCAGAAAAGATGTAACAGTTGAATAAGAAAATTTAACACCAATGGAAAAATAATAAATTTAGAAAAGAAAATAAAAATATGCACAAAATTTAGAAAAGAATGTAAATGTAATGAGGAAAAAAAATGAGAAGGAAGAAGAAAGAAATAAGAATGGGGAGGGAAAAATTAGGATTGGTGAAGAAAAGATAAGATAGTTGGCGCTCATCTGGATAAACTGTGCGTCGCATGCGACGCGGACACGTCGGTCACGCGATCGCGTGAGTTGCGATATTTTCAAGTGACGCGGACGTGTCGGTCATGCGGTTGCGTGCCTTGATTTAAGCGAATGGCGCGAGGGCAGCCATGCGTTCGCGCAACTCTCTGTTTCAAACCCATTTTGCCAAAAATTTAGGGTGACGCGATCGTGTGGTTCACGCGATCGCGTGAATGGCCTTTCTTTTAAAAATGACGCGAACGCGTGGGGCACGCGTTCGCGTGGTAGGGCTTGTGCTTCTAGCATCATCCTAGCCCAGCTCCATCATAACTCTCTGCCATATACCTCTTTACGTCGATTTTGAAAGGCCAGGCGTTCACCTGGGTGATGCGGACGCGTGGGAGGCATATTTTCAAAATGACGCGGCTGCGTCAGCGACGCGGTCGTGTGGGCATGTTTGTTCCTAAGGTACGCCTCCAGCCACACTTTCGCGTGACTTTCTGTCCAATTCTCTTTTCTTCAAAATGGACTGGTGACAGGGACGCGTCAGCGACGCCGCCGCGTCGCGTGCGTGTTTTTTTTTTTATTTTTATGCAGGATGCAAAATGCAATGATATTCTGGATGCTATGAATAATTCCAGGTTCAATGAATATAGAATAAAATAAAACTCAAAAACAAACAAAACAAAATAAAATCAAAATTGAAGAAAAGGAACGATCATACCATGGTGGGTTGTCTCCCATCTAGCACTTTTAGTTAAAGTCCTTAAGTTGGACATTTGGGGAGTCCTTTGTTATGGTGGCTTGTGCTTGAACTCATCCAGGAATCTCCACCAATGTTGTGATTCCAATGACCTCCGGGATCCCAAACTAGGCGCAGAAAGCCTTCAAGCAGGTTAAAGCAAGTGACAAGGCCCCAAGAATGTTGATTTCTAGACTGAATTCCGGGGTCCCAGACCTTGCCTTTGCACCCGTCTTCTTGTTGATCATCATGATTCCATCCGGGTGACACGCAAATTAAATTCTCACTGAGACATCCAAAGAGCTTTCTAGACCCATTCAATTGAGAATTGTACCAACCTTTGTACTTCAATTTGGAGCATGCAACCATATTGAACCTTGCATGACAATTCCTACCACTAACCATCTCCCGCTTGCTCTTATAGCCACAAAGAGCTCTAAGCTGACCATCTGTCTCAAGCAAAGCATATTCAAGTGAGCTAATTAAGGTTAGAGATGAGAGATTTACCCACTTGAATGAAGGGATGGATGGTGATGGCTTTGGGGGAGAGGTCTCCAACAACTTTGGCAAGTTAATTTTCAGCTCAATTCCCTTGTGCTCTTCTTTGACAATTTCCACCTCTTTGCAAGCTTCTTCAATATCAACCTCTTCCTCTTGATAGCTTTCTTCCAATTCAATCTCTTCTTCATTGTTCACCAAGGGCATGGGTGGCTGTGCTTCTTCTTCTTTAATCTCCATGACAAGTCTAATGGGAGAAGATTCAATTATAGATAAGAATTCATCAATGATTGAATCCATCTCTTGATCAACCTCTTCAAAGTCTTCAACCATGATATGCCTTGGAGGTTGTACACCCTCTTCAACATCAATTTCAAACGTCTTTGAGGGAGGCTCTATAACTTGACTTTTCCATAGAGGTTCAGCATCTCCTAAGTTTTCAACCACTTCTTCCTCTTCAATAATTACAGCTTCCTCCACTTGTTCCAGTACAAAGCATGCTCATTACTATCCACTGGAGTTTCTAGTATCTCCTTCATGCTACGTTCTTCACTAGATTATCCACATGAAGCCATGGGGGTTTCTTGAGTGTCCGAACGTCGGGAAGGTAATCGATTTATCGCTTGATTCAATTGGTGAAGTGTGGCATGAAAATTTTCAAATGTTTCCTTGAGTTGCTCCCTTGATTCTTGGGGTGATGGATATGGACATGGTGCATAGGGAGGTGGTGGTTCTTGGGAGTAATTGGGTTGGAATTGGGGTGGATAAGGGTTAGGATTATGTGATGGTGTTTGGTAGTAGGGGGCTTGTGAGTATGGTGGTCCAAAGCTATTTTGAGGAGGTGGTTCATTAGCATATGATGGAGCTTGCTGGTAACTACAAGGGGGTCCACCATATCTATTGTCTTGGCATGCATTGTAGGATGGTCGTTGTTCATGGTATCTTGGAAGGTGTTGTTGCCGAAAGAGTTGATTAGATCCTCGTGGCTCATTCCATCTGTGATTGTTTCGACCTTGATGCATGTTCCTGTTATAATTTCCATTCCTCGCAATCACATTAGAACCAAACATGAAACCAGAGGGGTGAGAATTCATAGTAGCTAATAAAAATTAAAACAAAAACAAATAAACAAGCAAAGAAAAATAAAATAAAATAAAATAAGAGAAAAGGTTTGAAAAACATTTTTAAGATTAAAAAAAATAAGAGAAGACAAGTTAGGTGAGATAATATAAGTTTTTAAATTAAAAGGATTTGAAATTTAAATTTTAGAATTTGAAAATTAAATTTTGAATTTTAAATTTTGAAATTTGAATTTTGAAAAAAGTCAACAATATAAGATAAAGATTTGAAGAAGATTTAAATTTTGAAAAGGTTTGATTTTTAAAATTTTAAATTTAAATTTTAAATTTTGAATTTTGAATTTTGGAATTTAATTGACATTTGAAATTTGAATTTGAAATAAGATAAGATAAGATTTTGAAAAAGATATGATTTTTGAAAAAGATTTGAATTTTGAAATTTAAGACTAAGATAAGATAAGATAAAAAAATTTTAAAATAAAAATCTGAACTTTTTTTTTTTTTGAAAAAAATCAATTTAAAAGTAAATATTTACAATAACCAATAATATGGCACACGTTTGCAATTCCCCGGCAACGGCACCATTTTGACGATCGGATTTCTGCTAATTTAGAATTTTATGAAAATAATCGTGTTGTAAGTATAGTTTCTATACCAACAGAGAATCCTTTCGTACAAAAACTTTGGTTGTCACAAGTAACAAAACCCAATAAAATTTATAACCGAAGTATTTAAACCTCGGGTCATCTTCTCAAGGAATTGCAGGGAGGTATGATTTATTCTTGGTTATGTAAAACAGTATATTTTTTGGTTTTTGGAAATAAAGGGCAAGTAATTTAAATGACAAGGAAAATAAATTGATAATAATAAAAATCTCTTAGCAAGGTATAAGAAATTTAGGTCCTATCCTAGTTATCCTTATCAGGTGTGAAGAGAATTGGATTCTGCTCCCACTTCTAATTAACCCTTGCTAAACAAAGGATAGTCAAGTGGACAAATTAATTTGATCCTCAGGTCCTAGTCAACTCTTATGGAAAGACTAGAGTTATTGGAGTACAAATTAACCAGCAAAGAATTCCAATTTCAATCAACAGCTGAGTTTGATAACCCAAGTATTATAAATTACTTAACCAAAGCCAAAAGGGAAAAATATCTTAAATTTAATTAAAAGCATTCATAAACAGAATAAAACAATCATAAACTGAAATACCTCAAATTGTATTAAACAGAATATTTAAATCTTAACATGAAAAAATCAAACTACATCTCTAAAACTACATCTAATCATAAAATTATGAATATTATGAATGTTGTATAAATGAATGGGTGCATTCTCCCACTTTATAGCCTCTAATCTGTATTTTCTGGGTCGAAAACTGGGCCGGAAACAGCCCAGAAATCGCCAGGGGCAAAATCTGTCACTTATCTGTACAGACACTATAGCAAGTAATATATCAAATCGAAGCTCCAGATGTTAGCTTTCTAACGCAACTGGAACCGCATCATTTGGACCTTTGTAGCTCAAGTTATGACCGTTTGAGTTAGAAGAGGTCAGGTTGGACAGCTTAGCAATTTCTTCAACTTCTTGTATTCCTTTCATTTTTGCATGCTTCCTTTCTATCCTCTGAGTCATTCCTGCCCTGTAATCTATGAATCACTTAACGCACATATCAAGGCATCGAATGGTAATAAGAGAAGATTAATATTAGCAAATATAAGGCCAAAGAAGCATGTTTTCAATCATAGCACAAAATCAGGAAGGAGAATGTAAAACATGCATTTTGTATGAACAAATGTATGAAAGATTGATAAAATCCACTCAATTGAGCACAAAATAGATCATAAAATATGGGTTTATCAACAGGTACTCTGGATACCATCAATTAGTGGTGGATCCCAAGGATCAAGAAAAGACTTCCTTCACCTGCCCATTTGGAGTCTTTGCTTACAGAAGGATGCCCTTTGGGCTGTGCAATGCCCCTGAAACTTTTCAAAGGTGTATGCTTTCTATATTTTTTGACATAGTGGAGAAATTTTTAGAAGTCTTCATGGATGATTTTTCTGTCTTTAGCAATTCATTTGACACCTACTTGTATCATTTAACTCTTGTTTTGAAAAGATTCCAAGAAACTAATCTGGTATTGAATTGGGAAAAATGCCATTTCATGGTTCCTGAAGGGATAGTTCTTGGGCATAAGGTTTCAAGCAAAGGTATAGAAGTTGACAAAGCAAAAATAGAAATCATTGAAAAGCTTCCTATACCTGTTAATGTGAAAGCAGTAAGAAGTTTTCTTGGACATGCTGGTTTTTACAGGAGATTCATCAAATATTTTTAAAAAATAGCAAAAGCTACTTTCTAATTCAAAACTACCCCTATATATACTACTCTTCTGATCTTCTAGTTGGTTCTTCAAGTCTTGGATATGGGCCTTTGGATCTTGAGTTTGAAGCAGTTATACTCTTCAGTGGGCTTAGCTTTACTTGCAAAGAGAAAGTGTGAAGTAGGTAGGGTGTTTAGCTTAGGACGTTAGTGGCGTTAACGTTAAGTGAGAGTGTGGGTTCAAGAACGTTAGTGGCAATCACCTTTTTCACTAACGTTCCTCACCTAGGGATGATCCACGTTAACTTCAACGTTAGTGGCACTAACGTGACCACTAACGTTGGCTCTTGGTCCTTCGCACACGTTATTGGGGCACACCTTTTCCAATAACGTTGAGAGTCCTTCCTTCCCGTTACGTTAGAGTCCACATTAGCTTAGTTAACGTGGCTCTTAACGTAGGCTTGCCAATCCTTCGAGAACGTTAGTGACACTTACCTTTGTCACTAACGTTCCAAGGTGCCCCTTCTTCCCACGTTAGAGTCCATGTTAACTAAGTTAATGTGGCTTCTAACGTGGTAATGATAGCCATCTCCAACGTTAGTGACAAAGGTGAGTGTCACTAACGTTGGCTCATCATCCTATCCTCAACGTTAGCTTCCACGTTAACTAAGTTAATGTGGGAGTTAATGTGGCTCATGGTGGCTCATTGTGGCTCATTCCAACGTTAGTGACAAAGGTAAGTGTCACTAACGTTGGCGATTGTTTGCTTTCTCTACGTTAGCTTCCACGTTAACTAAGTTAACGTGGGAGTTAACGTAGCTCAAGGTGGCTTAGCCCAACGTTAGTGACAATGATGAGTGTCACTAACGTTGGCCACTCATTTGCTTCCAAACGTTAGAGTCCATGTTAACTAAGTTAACGTGGAGGCTAACGTGGCCAATATGAGCTTGGTCCAACGTTAGTGACAAAGGTGAGTGTCACTAACATTGGCTCCACTTTCTTTCTTCCACGTTAGAGTTTACGTTAACTTAGTTAACATGACTCTTAACGTGGGCTATGATGGCTTCAAAGACGTTATTGGCGATTACTTTTCTCATTAACGTTGCAAGCTAGCTCCCATTCCACGTTAGTGGTCACGTTAGTTAGACTAACGTGGCTGCTAACGTGGTTCCTTCTTGCTTCCTTTGTCCTGAAATCAAGCAATAAAGTGCATCAAAGTTCTAATCCACATCATGAGACATGCATCATCCAATTTGTCATCTAATTCATGCAAAATTCTCATGAAATCATGTAAAGTGCATAATGTATGCTTAAATCAAGATGTAAGTGAAATTCTACCCAAAACTTGCTTATTTCCTAAGAAAATGCATGAAACTACCCTAAAACAGTAAAGAAAAGGTTAGTGAAACTGGCCAAAATGCCCTGGCATCATCTGTATTGCAAGGAGCTAAGTTTGGTGTTGCACACCAAAACAATTTAAGGGTGAATGAAGGATGCTAAGTTTGGTGTTCCACCAAAGATCTCATTTAAAAACACATTTCAACCCTCTGCATAAATGGTTACTAGCTCCAAGCAATCAGGAAAACCACGAATCTAGTTTTTAGTTTTATTACTTTTAGCAAAAGCACAAAGTTTCATGTAACTGATGCATTATAGACAATAGTAAGGGACTAAGCTTGGTGTTCCCTCACCAAAGTAAGTTCAAGAACCTACAATAACTCATGCATGCTAACCATCTGCCTAAGTGCTTGGAAAAGTAAGCAACTTCCAATAATTATGCAGAAAAGACACTCAGCCTCTTAAAAGAATCATCACCAAAGGAAATTCAAAAGTAAAAGATGATAATGATAAAAGGAAAGCTACAAGACACTCCTAAGAGGTTGTATTGTCACAATATTCACTCTGCTTTGAAATGTTCTGAATGAGAAACTGCTGTTTACCTTGATGTTTAGTTCAAATAATGTAAATTCTGATGTCTGTTAATTGCACTAGTTTAAATGCTTGTCTTCATCTTCATCTGCATTAAATTCTGTCTTGTTTCCCTTTTTGCATCAATAAGAGAAAATGTCTGAAATAGAAAGTGATTGTCCAATGTAGTAGAAATTAGAATAAATACTTGTGGTGGTAATTGCTTGATTGGATAATAAGCTCAATAATAAAGCTACAGAATAGAATGTTCTTTGTAGTGTGAACTTAGTTGCTGTTATAAAACCTTTTAGTAATGAATATCCCTGTAAAATGATAAAAGTAAGAAAGAAAAAGAAAAGAAAAGCCAAGGATTGGCAACAAGAATGAAAGAAACAAACAATAAGGCTAGACACCAATAGCTTGGACCTTAGGACATATGCCTGTGGTGCTTCTTGTACTAGGATATGCTTGGACAATTAGGTTCTGAGGAGTCTTTTAAAACTTGGTAACTTGGATTAAATAATCCGGGATTACCAACCGACAGTCCATTATCAAGAGCAACCTAGTTACAAAGCATTTAGTGACCTAAAGAGGTGCTAGGCATCAATATTCCTAAGAAGAATTGTGACCCTAGTGTCTGTAGTAAAGAGGTGTTGAGAAAAATTGAGCTAAAAGGCTGCTGCAACACTTGACACTGAGCTATCATTGAGAAATAAGTTTCTAAGCAAAAGAAAGAAGGACAAATCTAACAGGGATCAATAAAAGAGCAAGGAATTATAACAGCAACTCTAGTGAATCCTCAAAGAGACATTTCATATCTATCAGCTAAGAATAATAGAGCTGCATCTTGTCTGCATAAAACCCCATGGTCCTAATTCAATTACCTGCTAAATAAGGACATATATACTTATCTGTTTTGTTTCATTTCTTCTCATATTTAGTGCTTGCTTGGGGACAAGCAAGGTTTAAGTTTGGTGTTGTGATGACAAGTCATCTTATGCTAGTTTTACAAGCATTTTTCACTTGTTTCATTAGGTTTTATGCACTTTCTTGCACAATAAGTAAGTGATTGGAGTGGATTTTCATGATTATTTTGAATCAATCAAACATCATTTATTTTACACAAAATCATAAGGTTTATGCTAGAATTAATTGGTTTTATGAATGATGCAAAGACCTTGTAATTTTGGTGAGACTTTGATTGCTTGTTTGGTTGCTTGAAGGTGAAGAAATGAAGAAATGATGAAAGGAAGAATCAGGGAAGCGTTCCCTGCAATTAGTGAACGCCACGCTCAAAGAGAAAATAGCTAGTGTTCATAAAGTGAGCGTGGCGCTCACTTTTTTAACTTTTTCGTGAATTTCACAATTGGGGAGGAAGCCTTGTGCCTCTCACACTAAGGAGCGCTCAAAAGGATAGCGTAGCGCTCACTAAGGCAGCGCTAATGAAGGCCATCCCACACACCAAATGGTGCAACGCTCAAACAAGTGAATATAACCCTCAATTAAGGGAGTGCAAAGAGTGGAAAATTACGTACCAAAGAGGCCACATACGTATGGTTGGCATGCGAAATTGTGATTCACACTTTTCACAACTCCGCACAACTAACCAGCAAGTGCACTGGGTCGTCAAAGTAATACCTTATGTGAGTAAGGGTGGATCCCACGGAGATTGTCGGCTTGAAGCAAGCTATAGTCATCTTGTAAATCTCAGTCAGGCGGATTCAAATGGTTTTGAGGTTTTGATAATTAAAAGATAAATAAAACATAACATAAAATAGAGGTACTTATGTGATTCATTGGTGGGAATTTCAGATAAGCGTGTGGAGATGCTTTGTTGCTTCTGAACCTCTGCTTTCCTATTCTCTTCTTCCAATCATGCGTGCTTCCTTCCATGGCAAGCTGTATGATCCTCTCGGATGAAAAATACCAGGTACGATCTCTGTACGGCTAATCAACTATCGGATTTCTCATCTCGGATGAAAAATACCAGGTACAGCTATCGCACGGCTAATCATCTGTCAGTTCCCACTAGCGTCGGAATAGGACCCTTGTCCTTTTGCACACTGTCACTGCGCCCAACATTCGCAAGTTTGAAGCTCGTCACAGTCATCCCTTCCAGATCCTACTCGGAATACCACAACCAAGGTTTAGACTTTCTGGATCTCAGGAATGGCTGCCAATTGGTTCTAGCCTCTACCACGAAGAAACTAATCTCATGGACTCGGCCCGTGTATTAGAGACCCAAGAGATACGCACTCAAGCTGTCACCCAATGACTACGTTGAGCTCAGATAGAAAGGGAGTGGTTGTCAGGCACTCGTTCATAGGTTTGAGAATAATGATGTGTCTCACGGATCATCATATTCTCTATATTGAAGTACGAGTGATTATCTTAGAATAGAATCAAGCGTGATTGAATAGAAAACAGTAGTAATTGCATTAATTCATGAAGAACAGCAGAGCTCCACACCTTAATCTATGGGGTGTAAAAACTCCACCGTAGAAAATACATAAGTGAAAATAGTCTAGGCAAGGCCGAATGGCCAGCCTCCAAACGTGAACAATATGGCATAAGCTCCTGAATACAATAGTAAAAAGTGCTATTTATACTAAACTAGTTACTAGGGATTACAGAAAACATGTAACTAAGTGCAGATAGTGCAGAAATCTACTTTTGGGGCCCACTTGGTGTGTGCTTTGGCTGAGCATTGAGCTTTACACGTGCATAGGCCATTCTTGGAGTTAAACGCCAGCTTGGGTCCCAGTTTGGGCCTTTAACTCCAGTTCTGGTGCCAGTTCTTGCGTTTTACTCCAGAAAAGGGTCTCAGGTGGGCGTTTGAACGCCAGGTTGGGCCATCAAATCTCGGATAAAGTATGGACTACTATATATTTATTGAAAGCCCAAGATGTCTACTTTCCAACGCAATTAAAAGTGCGCCAAGGAGGGTCAAAATCCAACAGCATCTGCAGTCCTTTCTCAGCCTCTGAATCAGATTTTTGCTCAGGTCCCTCAATTTCAGCCAGAAAATACCTGAAATTACAGAAAAGCATAAAAACTCATAGTAAAGTCCAAAAATGTTATTTTTGAATAAAAACTAATAAAAATATAATAAAAAGTAACTAAAATATACTAAAAACTATGTAAAAACAATGCCAAAAGGGTATAAATTATCCGCTCATCAATGATGCAGCGCTAAAAAAGAGAGCGCAAGAGGAGGAATTGTGCGCACCAAGGCGCACCAAAGAAGAGTGAATGCAGCGCTCATTTAGCCAACTGAGCTCTCCACTGGGAGCCTCACCAAGCCACCCCTGACACACTTATTCAAGGCCAAATCCAAATCAAAAAGCCCACTCTAAGTTTTGATGAATGGAAATAGAAAGGAAGCAAGTTTGATTTGATAAAAACTTTACTTCACATTCTTGTTTTACTTTTACTTTTTGGTTCTATTTTAGTTTTCTTTTGGATTTGGGGGAATTGGGATTAGATCAAAGTTTTCTTTCTGTTTGTTCTTTCTTCTGCAACTTCTATTTTCTGTTTCGGGTTTTGAATTCAGATTGAAGAACTCCACTAAATTTCTTCATCTGAGAATCATCTTTTAATTTTCCTTTTGATAGTTCTAAGAATTGGTATTTGGATCTGAATCATCTTTTCTATTTTTATTTTATTTCTTCTGCAATTTCTTCTTTTCTGTTTTGGTCAAGAGAGCAATTGAGATTTGAGTTTATTTCTGTTTTGTTATTTGAAGGCAATTGTTGATTTCTCTTTATGATTTTAAATCTAATCCAAGTTCTCATTCCGTTTTGACTCCTTTGCAAATTTTCCAATTCTGTTTTGCTGCTGAGATCCAGATCTGAATCTCTTCATCTCATAGCTCTCTGATTTACTTCAATTTACAGTTTCCAGCTAAATTTTGAATCCCAGTACCCAAATCCCTTTATTCTTGATGCAATTTAAGTTTTTTGTCAATTTAGATTAAGCAATTTAAATTTCTTACACTTTAAGTTTCAGTTATTTACATTTCTTGCAATTTAAGTTTCAGCTCTTTTACTTTCTTGCACTTTAAGTTTCTGCAATTTAATTATTCTGCACATTAAGATTTTGTCAATTTACCTTCTCCCTTTTATTTTCTTGTAATTTTACTTCTGTTAATCAAGTTTCACTCAAATCATCAACCATTCGCTTAACTAAATTCATCACCTAACTAAAGTTGCTCAATCCATCAATCCCTGTGGGATCGACCTCACTCTTGTGAGTTATTACTACTTGATGCGACCCGGTACACTTGCCGGTGAGTTTGTGTGGAATTGTTTTTTCCTCATCAAAGACCCCAACCAACATTTGACTACATTCTTGAAGATTTGTGATACTGTAAAGTCAAATAGTGTACACCCTGATACCTAGAAACTACTTTTTTCTCAGAGATAAGGCAGCAAAGCGGTTGGAAGCATTTCTTAAGGAAAGCTTGACAACTTGGGATGATATTGTCAACAAATTCTTAGCAAGATTCTACCCTCCATAAAGAGTCAATAGACTGAGAACTAAGGTGCAAACTTTTAGACAGCAAGATGGTGAAACACTTTATGAGGCCTGGGAGAGGTTCAATGACTTGACAATGAAGTGCCCTCCGGATATGTTCAACGAATGGGTACAACTACACATCTTCTATGAAGGGCTATCATATGAAGCAAAGAAAGCTGTAGATCACTCTTCAGAGGGCTCACTCAACAAGAAGAAGACCATTGAAGAGGCCATAAATGTTATAGAAATTATAGCTAAAAATGAGTACTTCTATGCTTCAGAAAGAACTCAAAAGAAAGGAGTGCTAGAGCTCAATTCTATGGATGCCTTGTTAGCATAGAACAAGATGATTGCAGCTCAATTAGCGGCCCCAACAAAGAAGATGGATAAAAGCCAAGTCTCAGCTGTCCAAGCTCAAGCACCCCCCACAAGAAGAAGATACCCCAGAAGTTGAATGTGAATGGGAGCAAGCTAACTGGTGCATGGAAATCGTGATTCACACTTTTCTCACAACTCCACGCAACTAACCAGCAAGTGCACTGGGTCGTCCAAGTAATAAACCTTACGTGAGTAAGGGTCGATCCTACGGAGATTGTCGGCTTGAAGCAAGCTATGGTCATCTTGTAAATCTCAGTCAGGCGGATTCAAGTGGATATGGGGTGTTGATAATTAAAATATAAATAAAACATAAAATAAGATAGAGTTACTTATGTAATTCGTTGGGGGGAATTTCAGATAAGCGTCTGAAGATGCTTTGTTGCTTCTGAACCTCTGCTTTCCTATTGCCTTCTTCCAACCATGTGTTACTTCCTTCCATGGCAAGCTGTAGGATCCTCTCAGTGAAAATGGTCCTCTACAATTTCTACACGGCTAATCAACTGTCGGATTTCTCGTCTCGGATGAAAAATACTAGGTACAGCTACCGCATGGCTAATCATCTGTCGGTTCCCGCTAGCGTCGGAATAGGATCCATTGTTCCTTTTGTACACTTTCACTTGCGCCCAACATTCACAGATTTGAAGCTCGTCACAGTCATTCCTTCCCGGATCCTACTCGGAATACTATAGACAAGGTTTAGACTTTTTGGATCCCAGGAATGCTACCAGTAATTCTAGCCTATACCACGAAAAAACTAATCTCACGGACTCGGTCCGTGTATTAGATATCCAAGAGAATATACTCCAGCTATCATCCAATGACTACGTTGAACATTATGTAGACCGCTTTGTGGTTATCAGGCACGCGATCTTGGCTAAGCGAGTAAAAAAGATTGGGTGATTGTCACGAGTCACCCCTTCATTCTGACTTAACTGAATTAAGTATGAGAGTATATCTTGGAGAAGAAGTAGGCGTGAATTGAATAGAAAACAGTAGTAATTGCATTAGTTCATGAAGAACAGCATAGCTCCACACCTTAATCTATGGGGTGTAGAAACTCCACCGTAGAAAATACATAAGTTAAAAAGGTCTAGGCATGGCCGAATGGCCAGTCTCCAAGTCCAAGTCTCAGATCTAAAAATGATCAAAAGATATAAAATAAATCTCTAAAAGTAGTTTTTATACCAAACTAGTAACCTAGGTTTACAGAAAATGAGTAACTAAGTGCAGATAGTATAGAAATCCACTTCCGGGGCTCACTTGGTGTGTGATTGGGCTGAACATTGAAGCCTTTTCGTGCATAGGCTGTTCCTGGAGTTAAACGCCGGCTTTGGTGCCAGTTTGGGCGTTTAACTCCAATTCTGGTGCCAGTTTGGGCGTTTTACGCCAAGATGTTTTAGGCTGGCTTTGAACGCTAGTTTGGGCCATCAAATATCGGGCAAAGTATGGACTATTATATATTGCTAGAAAGTCCAAGATGTCTACTTTTCAACGAAATTGAGAGCGTGCCAATTGGGCTTTTGTAGCTCCAGAAAATCTACTTCGAGTGCAGGAGGGTCAGAATCCAACAGCATCTGTTGTCCTTTTTCAGCCTCTGAATCAGATTTTTGCTCAAGTCCCTCAATTTCAACCAGAAAATACCTGAAATCACAGAAAAAAACACAAACTCATAGTAAAGTCCAGAAATGTGATTTTTGAATAAAAACTAATAAAAATATAATAAAAAGTAACTAAAACATACTAAAAACTATGTAAAAATTAATGCCAAAAAGGGTATAAATTATCCACTCATCACTAACTATGTGAATAATCCCTCTAGACCACCATATGATCCCAATGCCAAGACATACAACTGAGGATGGAAGAACCACCCAAAATTTGGATGGGGAAACCAACAAAACCATAGCCAAGATCAGAAACCATACCAATCTAATCAATACAACAACCACAACCCCACCCATCAATCAGGCAACAACAGACCCTACCACAACTCACAAAATACACCCTATCACAATCCACAAAAATGTATCGTAGCACTCCACTCAACAACTACACAACAACCACTATCAAGACACATTGTCCTCAACCATGCAACCATGTGATATCAGCAGCAATTTTGCAAAATTGGAGGCCGCCATAGCACAACTGACAGCACAACTTACAGGGACCATTTCCATTATTTTGGAGAAATAAATTCAGGCTGAAAAAAAGATAGATGCAAACCACGAGGAGTTCAGGTCCAACATAAGGAACCAAGGGGCAACAATTTCAAAACTGGAAGCAGAACTAGGAGGCTTGTCTAAACAAATACCAATGCCCACACATACATACCCTAGTGACGCCATGGCCAACCCAAGAGGGGAATGCAAGGCCATCACACTAAGAAGTGGAAAAGTTGTGGAGGAAGTGATGAGCGGATAATTTATACGCTTTTTGGCATTATTTTTACATAGTTTTTAGTATGATTTAGTTAGTTTTTAGTATATTTTTATTAGTTTTTAAATAAAAATCACATTTCTGGAATTTTCTATGAGTTTGTGTTTTTTTCTGTGATTTCAGGTAATTTCTGGCTGAAATTGAGGGACTTGAGCAAAAATCTGATTCAGAGGCTGAAGAAGGATTGCAGATGTTGTTGGATTTTGACCTCCTTGCACTCGAAATGGATTCTCTTAATTGCGTTTGAAAGTAGACCTTCCGGGCTTTTCAGCAATATATAATAGTCCATACTTTGTCCGAGTTTAGATGACGCAAACTGGCGTTCATACGCCAACTTCCTGCCCTATTCTTCAGTTAAACGCCAGAAACAGGTTGCAAATCAGAGTTAAACGCCAGAATTAGGCTACAACCTGGCGTTTGATGAGCGGATAATTTATACGCTTTTTGGCATTGTTTTTAGTATGATTTTAGTAGGATCTAGTTACTTTTAGTGATATTTTCATTAGTTTTTATGTTAAATTCACATTTCTGGACTTTACTATGAGTTTGTGTGTTTTCCTGTGATTTCAGGTATTTTCTGGCTGAAATTGAGGGACTTGAGCAAAAATCAGATTCAGAGGTTGAAGAAGGACTGCTGATGCTGTTTGATTCTGACCTCCCTGCACTCAAAGTGAATTTTCTGGAGCTACAAAACTCAAAATGGAGCGCTTCCAATTGCGTTAGAAAGTAGACATCCAGGGCTTTCCAGCAATATATAATAGTTTATACTTTGCCCAAGTTTAGACGACGAAAACTGGCGTTCAACGCCAGTTCTCTGCCCAATTCTGGCGTCCAGCGCCAGAAACAAGTTGCAAAGTGGTGTTCAACGCCCAAACTGGTACCAAAACTGGCGTTCAACTCCAGTAATGACCTCTACACGTGTAACACTCAAGCTCAGCCCAAGCACACACCAAGTGGGCCCCGGAAGTGGATTTATACATCAATTACTTACTTCTGTAAACCCTAGTAGCTAGTTTATTATAAATAGGACCTTTTACTATTGTATTAGACATCCTGGATTGTATTTGTGATCCTGTGATCTCGTCTTGGGGGCTGGCCATTCGGCCATGCCTGGACCTATCACTTATGTATTTTCAACGGTAGAGTTTCTGCACTCCATAAATTAAGGTGCGGAGCTCTGCTGTTCCTCAAACATTAATGCAAAGTACTACTGTTTTCTATTCAATTCAACTTATTCCACTTCTAAGATATTCATTCGCACTTCAACCTGAATGTGATGAACGTGACAATCATCATCATTCCCCATGAACGCGTGCCTGATAACCACTTCCGTTCTACTTTCAATTGAATGAGTGTCTCTTAGATCTCTTAATCAGAATCTTCGTGGTATAAGCTAGATTGATGGTGGCATTCATGAGAATCCGGAAAGTCTAAACCTTATCTGTGGTATTCCGAGTAGGATTCAATGATTGAATGACTGTGACGAGCTTCAAACTCGTGATTGCTGGGCGTAGTGACAGACGCAAAAGGATAGTAAATCCTATTCCAGCATGATCGAGAACCGACAGATGAATAGCCGTGCCGTGACAGGGTGCGTTGACCATTTTCACTGAGAGGATAGGATGTAACCATTGACAAGGGTGATGCCTCCAGACGATTAGCCGTGCCGTGACAGGGCATTTGGATCATTTTCCCGAGAGAAGACCGAAAGTAGCCATTGACAATGGTGATGCATTACATAAAGCTAGCCATAGAAAGGAGTAAGATTGATTGGATGAAGATAGCAGGAAAGCAGAGGTTCAGAGGAACGAAAGCATCTCTACACGCTTATCTGAAATTCTAACCAATGAATTACATAAGTATTTCTATCTTTCTTTTATTATTTAAATTTCGAAAACTCCATAATTATTTTATATCCACCTGACTGAGATTTACAAGGTGACCATAGCTTGCTTCATACCAACAATCTCCGTGGGATTCGACCCTTACTCACGTAAGGTATTACTTGGACAACCCAGTGCACTGGCTGGTTAGTTGTGCGAAGTTGTGAACCATGGTATTGGCATCATGTTTTTGGTGCCACTGCCAGGGAAAGAAAGAGCAATGAATTTTACATAATCAAAGTGTAATCACAATTTCTGCGCACCAAGTTTTTGGCGCCGTTGCCGGGGATTGTTCGAGTTTGGACAACTGACGGTCCATCCTGTTGCTCAAATTAGGTAATTTTCTTTTCGTTTTCTTTTCAAAAAGTTTTCAAAAATTTTTCAAAAATTTTCTTTCAAAAATTTCTCCTTTGTTTTCGAAAAAAAAAAATAAAAATGTTTTCAAAAATATATATTTTTTCTGAATGAATTCTAGTGTTTCATGAAGCATGTTGAAGCCTGGCTGGCTGTAAAGCCATATCCAAACTCCTTTGGGATTGGTCTTCAACTGATCACCTCAATGGATGTAATTCCATTCTAAAAGCTTGGCTGGCTATTAAGCCATGCCTGACCCTTTGATTGGAGCTTTAGACTAAAGAACATAAGATTCCTGGAATTCATATTAAAAATTTTGGATGTTACCCTCCCATCCCTATATATAACCCTCCATTCTTCCTCATTTTCACACAACACAACCCTCTCTTCTCTTCTTGGCTGAAACACAACCCCCTCTCCCTCTCCTCCATTTCTTCTTCCTCTTCATCTATTCTTTCATCTCTTGCTCAAGGGCGAGCAAACTTCTAAGTTTGGTGTGGTAAAAGCATAAGCTTTTTGTTTTTCCATTACCATTGATGGCACCTAAGACCGGAGAATCCTCTAGAAAAGGAAAAGGGAAGACAAAATCTTCCACCTCCGAGTCATGGGAGATGGAAAGGTTTATCTCCAAAGCCCATCAAGACCACTTCTATGATGTTGTGGCCAAGAAGAAGGTGATCCCTGAGGTCCCTTTTAAACTCAAAAGAAATGAGTATCCGGAGATCCGATATGAAATTTAAAGAAGAGGTTGGGAAGTTCTAACAAATCCCATCCAACAAGTCGGCATCCTAATGGTTCAAGAGTTCTATGCCAATTCATGGATCACCAAGAACCATGATCAAAGTAAGAACCCGGATCCAAAGAACTATGTTACAATGGTTCGGGGGAAATACTTGGATTTTAGCCCGTAAAATGTGAGGTTGGCGTTCAACTTGCCAAACATGGAAGAGAACGCACGCCCCTACACAAGGAGAGTTAACTTTGATCAAAGGTTGGACCAAGTCCTTATGGACATATGTGTAGAAGGAGCTCAATGGAAAATTGACTCAAAAGGCAAACCGGTTCAACTAAGAAGACTGGACCTTAAGCCTGTAGCTAGAGGATGGTTGGAGTTCATTCAATGCTCAATCATTCCCACTAGCAACCGGTCTGAAGTTACTATAGACCGGGCCATCATGATCCAAAGCATCATGATTGGAGAAGAGGTGGAAGTTCATGAGATTATACCTCAAGAACTCTACAAGGTGGCTGACAAGTCCTCCACTATGGCAAGGTTAGCCTTTCCTCACCTCATTTGCCACCTGTGCAATTCAATTGGGATTGACATAGAGGGAGATATCCTCATTAAAGAGGACAAGCCCATCACTAAGAAAAAGATGGAGCAAGCAAGAGAGCCCATTCATGGAGCTCAAGAGGCGTAGGAAGCTCATCAACATGAGATCCCGGAGATGCCTCAAATGCATTTTCCTCCACAAAACTATTGGGAGTAAATCAACACCTCCCTAGGAGAATTAAGTTCCAACATGGGACAACTAAGGGTGGAACATCAAGAGCACTTCGTCATCCTTCATGAAATTAGAGAAGATCAAAAAGCAATGAGGGAGGAGCAACAAAGACAAGGAAGAGACATAGAAGAGCTCAAGGACATCATTGGTTCCTCAAGAAGGAAACGCCACCATCACTAAGGTGGATTCATTCTTTGTTCTTATTTCTTCTTTTTTTCGTTTTCTATGTTATGTGCTTATCTATGTTTGTGTCTTCATTACATGATCATTAGTAGTTAGTAACTATGTCTTAAAGTTATGAATGTCCTATGAATCCTTCACCTCTCTTAAATGAAAAATGTTTTAATTCAAAAGAACAAGAAGTACATGAGTTTCGAATTTATCCTTGAACCTAGCCTAATTATATTGATGTGGTGACAATGCTTCTTGTTTTCTGAATGTATGCTTGAACAGTGCATATGTCTTTTGAAATTGTTGTTTAAGAATGTTAAATATGTTGGCTCTTGAAAGAATGATGACTCGGAGACATGTTATTTGATAATCTGAAAAATCATAAAAATGATTCTTGAAGCAAGAAAAAGCAGCAAAGAACAAAGCTTGCAGAGAAAAAAAAAATAGGCAAAAAAAAAATATATAGAAAGGAAAAGAAAAAGCAAGCAGAAAAAACCAAAAGCTCTTAAAACCAAGAGGCAAGAGCAAAAAGCCAATAACCCTTAAAACCAAAAGGCAAGAGCAAATAAAAAGGATCCCAAGGCTTTGAGCATCAGTGGATAGGAGGGCCTAAAGGAATAAAATCCTGGTCTAAGCGGCTAAACCAAGCTGTCCCTAACCATGTGCTTGTGGCGTGAAGGTGTCAAGTGAAAACTTGAGACTGAGAGGTTAAAGTCAAGGTCCAAAGCAAAAAAAAGAGTGTGCTTAAGAACCCTGGACACCTCTAATTGGGGACTTTAGCAAAGCTAAGTCACAATCTGAAAAGGTTCACCCAATTATATGTCTGTGGCATTTATGTATCCGGTGGTAATATTGGAAAACAAAGTGCTTAGGGCCACGGCCAAGACTCAAAAAATAGCTGTGTTCAAGAATCATCATACTGAACTAGGAGAATCAATAACACTATCTGAACTGTGAGTTCCTATAGATGCCAATCATTCTGAACCTCAATGGATAAAGTGAGATGCCAAAACTATTCAAGAGGCAAAAAGCTATAAGTCCCGCTCATTTAATTGGAGCTATGTTTCATTGATAGTTTGGAATTTATAGTATATTCTCTTCTTTTTATCCTATTTGATTTT
>NC_029792.2:87588014-87589186 GCF_000816755.2 Arachis ipaensis | reverse complement strand
TCACATTTCTGGACTTTACTATGAGTTTGTGTGTTTTTCTGTGATTTCAGGTATTTTCTGGCTGAAATTGAGGGACTTGAGCAAAAACCAGATTCAGAGGTTGAAGAAGGACTGCTGATGTTGTTGGATTCTGACCTCCCTGCACTCAAAGTGGATTTTCTGGAGCTACAGAACTCAAAATGGCGTGCTTCCAATTGCGTTGGAAAGTAGACATCCAGGGCCTTCCAGAAATATATAATAGTCCATACTTTGCCCAAGTTTAGATGACGCAAACTGGCGTTCAACGCCAGTTCTCTGCCCAATTCTGGCGTCCAGCGCCAGAAATAAGTTGCAAAGTGGAGTTCAACGCCCAAACTGGCACCAAAACTGGCGTTCAACTCTATTAATGACCTCTACAAGTGAAACACTCAAGCTCAGCCCAAGCACACACCAAGTGGGCCCCGGAAGTGGATTTATGCATCAATTACTTACTTCTGTAAACCCTAGTAGCTAGTTTATTATAAATAGGACCTTTTACTATTGTATTAGACATCCTGGATTGTATTTGTGATCCTGTGATCTCGTTTTGGGGGCTGGCCATTCGGCCATGCCTGGACCTATCACTTATGTATTTTCAACGGTAAAGTTTCTGCACTCCATAGATTAAGGTGCGGAGCTCTGCTGTTCCTCAAAGATTAATGCAAAGTACTACTGTTTTCTATTCAATTCAACTTATTCCACTTCTAAGATATTCATTCGCACTTCAACCTGAATGTGATGAACGTGACAATCATCATCATTCCCCATGAACGCCTGCCTGACAACCACTTCCGTTCTACTTTCGATTGAATGAGTGTCTCTTAGATCTCTTAATCAGAATCTTCGTGGTATAAGCTAGATTGATGGCGGCATTCATGAGAATCCGAAAAGTCTAAACCTTGTCTGTGGTATTCCGAGTAGGATTCAATGATTGAATGACTGGGACGAGCTTCAAACTCGCGATTGCTGGGCGTAGTGACAGACGCAAAAGGATAGTAAATCCTATTCCAGCATGATCGAGAACCGACAGATGAATAGCCGTGCCGTGACAGGGTGCGTTGACTATTTTCACTGAGAGGATAGGATGTAACCATTGACAAGGGTGATGCCTCCAGACGATTAGCCGTGCCGTGACAGGGCATTTGGATCATTTT
>NC_029792.2:87522101-87587921 GCF_000816755.2 Arachis ipaensis | reverse complement strand
GACAAAGGTGATGCCTCCAGACGATTAGACGTGCTGTGACAGAGCATTTGGATCATTTTCCCGAGAGAAGACCGAAAGTAGCCATTGACAATGGTGATGCATTACATAAAGCTAGCCATAGAAAGGAGTAAGATTGATTGGATGAAGATAGCAGGAAAGCAGAGGTTCAGAGGAACGAAAGCATCTCTACACGCTTATCTGAAATTTTAACCAATGAATTACATAAGTATTTCTATCCTTCTTTTATTATTTAAATTTCGAAAACTCCATAATTATTTTATATCCGCCTGACTGAGATTTACAAGGTGACCATAGCTTGCTTCATACCAACAATCTCCGTGGGATTTGACCCTTACTCACGTAAGGTATTACTTGGACGACCCGTTGCACTTGCTGGTTAGTTGTGCGAAGTTGTGAACCATGGTATTGGCATCATGTTTTTGGCGCCACTGCTAGGGAAAGAAAGAGCAATGAATTTTACATAATCAAAGTGTAATCACAATTTCTGTGCACCAGCGTTTAACTCCAAAATGAGTCTCTACACATGAAATCTCAATGCTCAGCCCAAGCACACACCAAGTGGGCCCGGAAGTAGGTTTTCTGCATTAAGTTGTTCAATGAAAACTCATGCATGTGTCCTTCATAATCTTCAAGTTGTTCTTGATGATTTTCTATGTTTGGTCTTTGCTTTTTATGTTTTGTGTCTTTTCTTATTTTTCATATGCATTTTCAATTTATTAGTGTCTAAAGTTTGACAATTTCTAAGTTTGGTATCTTGCACGTTTTTCTTTTCTTAAAAAAGAATTTTCAAAAATAAGTCTTGATGTTCATTCTGATCTTCAAAGTGTTCTTGGTGTTCATCTTGACATTCAAAGTGTTCTTGCATGCATTGTGTGTTTTGATTCATAATTTTCTTGTTTTGAGTCTTTTTATTATTTTTCTCTTTCTTCATTAAAAATTCAAAAATAAAAAAAATATCTTTCCCTTTTTTTTCTCATAAATTTCGAATATTTGATTTGACTTCTTCAAAATTTTTCAAAACTTAGTTGTTTCTTATGAGTCAAATCAAATTTTTAATTTAAAATTTCTATCTTTTTCAAATCTTTTTCATTTGTTCTTTCATATTTTTGAAAATTTTCAAATTGATTTTCAAAAATCTTTTTCTTATTTTGTTTCATATTTTCGAAATCTTCACTAACAATTAATGTGATTGATTCAAAAATTTTAAAGTTTGTTACTTGCCTATTAAGAAAGGTTCAATCTTTAAATTTTAGAATCATATCTTTTAGTTTCTTGTTAGTCAAGTATTCAACTTTGATTTTAAACATCAAATCTTTTTAAATTTCCTTTTCAAATCTTTTTTTTCAAAATGATTTTCAATCATATCTTTTTCAAAATCAATTTCAAAATCTTTTCTAACTTCTTATCTTTTCAAAATTGATTTTCAAATATTTTTCAATTAACTTCTTAAGTTTTTGTTTGTTTTACTATTTTTATCTTTTTCAAAACCACCTAACTACTTTTCTCTCTCTTATTTTCGAAAATTACTAACCTCTTTTTCAAAAATTTCTTTTCATTAACTAATTGTTTTAAATTTCAATTCAATTTTATTTTCCTTCTTAATTTTCGAATACTAACTACATTTTAAAATTAAAATAAAAACAAACATAATTCTCCTTTTGTTTTAAATTAAATTCGAATTCTCTCCCCCTCTCTCATCTCCTTCTGTTTATTTATTTATCTACTAACACTTCTCTCATAATTCGAACCCCATCTTCTTCTCTGTGCTCGAGTTTTTCTCTTCTCCATCTTTTATTCTTCTCTTCTTATACTCACATAAGGAATCTCTATACTGTGACATAGAGGATTCCATATTTTCTTTTTTGTTCTCTTCTTTTTCATATGAGCAGGAACAGGGATAAAGACATTCTTATTGAAGCTGATCCTGAACCTCAAAGGACTCTTAAGAGGAAACTAAGAGAAGCTAAAGCACAACCCTCTGGAGAAGACCTGACAGAAATTTTCAAAAAAGAAGGAGACATGGCCGAACCCAATAACAATGGTGGAGATGCAAGGAAGATGTTTGGTGACTTTATTGCACCCTCTTCTAACTTCTATGGAAGAAGCATCTCACTTCCTGCAATTGGAGCAAACAACTTTGAGCTTAAGCCTCAATTAGTTTCTCTAATGCAGCAGAATTGCAAGTTTCATAGACTTCTAATGGAAGATCCTCATCAGTTTTTAGCTGAATTCTTGCAAATCTATGACACCGTCAAGACCAATGGAGTTGATCCCGAGGTCTAGAGGCTTCTACTCTTCCCTTTTGCTGTAAGAGACAGAGCTAGAACATGATTGGATTCACAACCTAAGGATAGCCTGAACTCTTGGGATAAGCTGGTCAGTGCTTTTCTGGCCAAATTCTTTCCACCTCAAAAGATGAGCAAGCTTAGAGTGGAAATCTAAACTTTCAGACAGAAGGAAGGAGAATCCCTCTATGATGCCTGGGAAAGATACAAGCAATTGATCAAAAGGTGTCTGATTGACATGCTTCCAGAATGGAGCATCATAAGTATATTCTATGATGGTCTGTCTGAGTTGTCAAAAATGTCATTGGACCATTCTGCAGGAGGATCTCTTCACGTGAAAACCCCTGCAGAAGCTCAGGAACTCATTGAAATGGTTACAAATAACCAGTTCATGTACACCTCTGAAAGTAATCCTGTGAACAATGGGACGCCCCAGAAGAAGGGAGTCCTTAAAATTGATACTCTGAATGCCATATTGGCTCAGAACAAAATATTGACTCAGCAAGTCAATATGATTTCTCAGAGTCTGAATGGATTGCAAGCTGCATCCAACAGTACTAAAGAAGCATCTTCTGAAGAAGAAGCTTATGATCCTGAAAACTCTGCAATGGCAGAGGTGAATTACATGGGAGAACCCTATGGAAACACCTATAATCCTTCATGGAGAAATCACCTAAATTTCTCATGGAAAGATCAACAAAAGCCTAATCAGGGCTTTAATAATAATAATGGTGAAAGAAATAGGTTTAGCAATAGAAAGACTTTTCCATCATCTTCTCAACAACAGACAGAGAATTCTGAATAGAGCCATCATGGCCTGGCAACCATAGTCTCTGATCTATCCAAGACCACACTAAGTTTCATGAATGAAACAAGTTCCTCCATTAGAAATTTGGAGGCACAGGTGGGTCAGCTGAGTAAGAAGTTTACTGAAACTCCTCCCAGTACTCTCCCAAGCAATACAGAAGAAAACCCCAAGAGAGTGCAAAGGCCATAACCATGACCAACATGGCCGAACCTGGAGAGAGTGAGGAGGACGTGAGTCCCAGTGAGAAATGTAACAACCCTGATTTTTGAGTATGCGAGATCTTTTCCGAAGGCACAGATTTTGCCAGAAGATTAGTAAGGGGAACACCTCTTCTATATCAACAAGTATCTCAATCCTCATTGTCATTATGTCATCCTTAAGCTAGAACCTCTTCCGAGGCAAGCTCGATAACACAGTCACGAAGAACCTAGTTTTTGAACCGTATCGGTTGGCAGTTTTGATTCTGATTTTCGTAAATAGTCTCTGTTTGATGAACCGGACTCGAATCATGAGAGGAGAGAGATAATAGTATAATATTATAATTATATTAGTATTAGAAAATTCTTGAATGATATTATAAGGTTACCTGGTCTATTTTAGTTAAAAACAGAAAATCGGTTTAACCGGATTTACGATTTACTGGTGCAGCTTAGCACCACCACTCTCTGATGACTTTAGCAATGCTAAGGCCTCATCATACATGTTCTATTCTCATAATAAATATGTTACTAGTGTCATTTATGCTAGTAGCTCAGAAAATAATTTTTAGAGATGTTTTTACGAGTGTTCCGATACACCTAGTTTTAGTAGTTGTACACTAGAGATATTTTAATATTATTTTAATCCACCTCCAAGCCAACCAATCACAACTCACCCTACACCCCCAAAACCCCCAAGGCTGGCTCATTTTCACTTTGTGGCCGAAAATAGGTAGAGAGAAAAGTTCTTAGTTCCAAATCTTCAAAGCTTGATTTCTGCTGAACTAAAACTCAAATCAAAATTCCAATCCGACCAAAATGATCCTCTCTTCTTTCTCTACATGATCATATGAATTATCAAGGTTGGAATCAAGGTGAGTTGGCTGCACCATCTCTCTTTTGATTCGGTTTCAAGGAAACATGGTTAAATATGTGTTTTCTTGATGTGATTTAGGAGGAAAAAGTGCTTAAGGACCACCTGAAAGTTTAATTGAATTAGGAGCAGCAAAACTAGGTAGGGTGTCACAAAATTAATCTTGATTATTTGTGTTTGAGTTGTGTGAATGTTGTATAAATTGGCTGTGCTAAAAATTGGTTGCATATATGATTGATTCTTGGTGAAAATTTGGTGAAATTTTGATGAAATTTGATGAAATTCAAGCTATAAAGTTCATGTTCTTGGGCAGCTGGAAAAAGGAAACCATAAGCTTAAATTGAGGTTCAATTTGTGTTAAAATCATGTAGAAAAGATGGGGTTTTAGTGGCTGCTATTTTATTATGAATTATAGTAAAAATCGGTTGTTGAAAAAACTGGAAAACGGGTAAAAACAGAGAAAGAATCTGAAGAATTTATGAAGAACATGAAGAACACTTTGAGTGTGATGAAGAACAATGAAGAACAGGCCTTAGATCTTAAAAAGGGCAAGGAAGTAAAATTTTTGGTGTTTAAGGGGTTGTTTGATAATTTCTGAAAGTTAGGGTGGTAAAAGTAGAAATATTAAAAGTTACGGGTGGTAAAAAGTGAATTTTAAAGGTTAAAAGTAAACGTAAGTTAATTTTTGAAAATTTAATGATAAAATAATAAATAATGCGGAAAAGGCAGTTTTCTGTAAAAGCTTTAGAAAGACAACTTTAAGCGCAGAATCTCATAATTACCTTCATAAAACACTTAGGGAGTGGTAAAAACATATTAGTGAGGCAAAGATAAAGGAAAGATATAAAGTTAAAGAAAAGATAAAAATCGAAGAAAAAGTCTGTAAAGTTTTAATGACAGAAAAACAGACAGAGACTAGTGAACGAACTAGGGCAACATAGTTAGTCCTGGAATTGCGAATAGGGTTAGGTATTATATGAAAAGTTAAACTGTTTCAGTATAGACTTAATGAACCTATACTTGGGATAGGCTAACTATTCATACCGAAATTTACATAAGCTTTAAATACATACGTTAAACAGAAAAATCAGAGCATAGTAGAGAAACACAAAGAACAGAGTAACCAGAGAAAAGTAAAGAGATACAGAGAAAAGAGTAACCAGAGTAGAATAAAGGGATATAGAGAAAAGAGCAATCTGATAAAGAGAAATGGTTTGAGTTAAGATGCTGTAAAAGTAAAAGCTGTAAAGTTTGTATAGTATGATTGAACAGAGAAAGAAAGAAGTACTGCATAAGAATGTGAAAGTGATGATGAATAATGAGAATGATAATGAATGATGATAATGAGAAAAGAGTAATATAACAAAGAGAAAAGAGGAGAAGAGTATAAGAATAAAGAGTTAAGCCTTGTGGCATTATGTTCCGTTGTTTGTTCATCTGCTGCTTTTCCATTGGCCCTAGAGGTCCTGTAGGCCCAAGTTCACCTACAGTGAGTTGTTATTCCTGTAGGCCGAAGTTCACCTGCAGTGAATATCAATTGTGTATCTCAGGGTGTTGCTCCTGTAGGCCGAAGTTCACCTACAGAGAGTTGTAATACCTGTAAGCCGAAGTTCACTTACAGGGGCGCCATTTCTGTAAGCCGAAGTTCACTTACAGAGGTGCTATTTCTGTAGGCCGAAGTTCACCTACAGAAAATTGTTGTGCTGTAATTAGACTATTTCTGTAAGCCGAAGTTCACTTACAGAGGTGTTATTTCTATAGGCCGAAGTTCACCTACAGAAAGTTGTTGTATTGTGATTAGACTATTCCTGTAAGCCGAAGTTCACTTATGGGAGTGTTGTTTCTGTAGGTTGAAGTTCACCTACAGAGATAAAGCCATATCTAGGACTTGTTTCTAGGTTATGTCGGGCTGCAGGGTGTAAACCAACACGTGAGCTCATGGCCTGCATAGGACAGACATGCATCATACTTGGTTGCGCATTTCCTCTGTTATGATTGTTGTTTGAATGTAGGCTTTCTTTGTTTTCATTCTATTTTCTGTGTCTGTGTTTTGTTTTCTTGTATTCTTTTGTTTGTGTGTTGCTTTCTATTTTCTCTATTTATCTGTTTCTTCTGTCTACTGCTTCTCGGTATTCTGCTATATGTCTGCTAAACAACATAGAATTAATGAACGTAACTAATAACCCCGACCCTACTAAGAACTCCCCAGTTCTTACCCCTTCTCTCTCCCTTCCCCCCTCAGATGGAAGCATGAGTTCCCTTCTGTAATTTGCTGACGATCGTACGCAAAAAAGGTTTCTGCTCTAGGTAGTCTTCTGAGTCTATAGTGAACTCCGTTTCTGTTTATATGTATATATTGTGAGACCAGCCAACGTCTGCACCCCGTTTGTATGCGCACTTTAACCTAAATTCTGTGTACGAGATTCCTGTTGTGTGGCTACTTCATAAGGTACCAGAGAGACGTCCTGTGGAAAAGTCTGATCGTGCAGAGGAGTAGCAGATGATGTTCTATCTTTTGATGACGTTCCACCTGACTTGAGTTGGGAAGACTTAGAACGTACTTTCCCTCGCTTTAGTAGTTTAGAGGGACTAGGTGAGTATAAAGTCTAGGCTAGCCTAGGTGCCAGCTTAGGGACCTCTTCAACAGGTCAGGACCTGGGATGTTGTATGTATATATATGTATATAGTTATTATCTATCTATATCTAGGGGTGTTCTAACTAAAAGTCTATACTTAAATAAAAGTTGGATCATTGGATGTTGTTGACTGCTTGTGATGTATTTATGTGTGGTTGTTTATAACTGTTTTATTTGTTATCAGTTGTGAATTGATTATGAATGATTCTGTCTATTAATCCAAATGTTTTAAAAAAAAATATACCCTGCAAATTAACTACATTTTTAACAACGAATCAGGCTCATATCATAAATAATAGATAATAATTAGGAAGACAAATTGGTAGCGCTCAGTTTCCAGTATGATCTAGACATATTGAAAATTGGGTCGTTACAAGAAAAGCCTCATGGGACGTCCTCTAGACAAAAAGAAATTTCTCTTTGAGGAACCAAAGGAATCTGAGGCTCATACAGAGACCATAGTGATTCCACTGAACTTCCTTCTGCCACTCATGAGCTCTAATGAATATTCTTCCTCTAAAGAGGATGAAGACATCACTGAAGAGCAAGTTGCTAAATATCTAGGAGCAATCATGAAGCTGAATGCCAAGTTATTTGGTAATGAGACTTGGGAGGATGAACCCCCTTTGTTCACCAATGAAATGAATGCATTAATAAGGCAGACATTACCTCAGAAGAAACCGGATCCCGAAAAATTCTTCATACCTTGTACCATAGGCAGCACGACCTTTAAGAAGGCTCTGTGTGACCTCGGGTTAGGGATAAACCTCATGCCACTCTCTGTAATAGAGAAATTAGGAATCTTTGAGGTACAAGCTACAAGAATCTCACTAGAGATGGCAGACAAATCAATGAAACAGGCTTATGGACTAGTAGAGAACGTGCTAGTAAAGGTTGAAGGCCTTTACATCCCTGCTGATTTCATAATCCTAGACACTGGGAAGGATGAGGATGAATCCATCATCCTGGGCAGACCCTTCCTAGCCACAGCAAAAGCTGTGATTGATGTTGACAGAGGAGAGTTGGTCCTTCAGTTGAATGAGGACTACCTTGTATTCAAGACTCAAGGTTCTCCTTCTGTAACCATGGAGAGGAAGCATGAAAAGCTTCTCTCAATACAGAGTCAAACAAAACCCCCACATTCAATCTCTAAGTTCGGTGTTGGGAGGCCACAACCAAACTCTAAGTTTGGTGTTGAGAGGCCCCAACCCTGCTCTGATTATCTGTGAGGCTCCATGAGAGCTCACTGTCAAGCTATTGACATTAAAGAAAAGGATGGACATAGAGGGAGACATCCTCATTGATGAGGACAAGTCCATCACTAAAAAAAGGATGGAACAAACAAGAGATCATGGACCTCAACAAGAGCATGATGAAATTCCTCATCATGAAATCCCTGAGATGCCTCAAGAGATGCACTTTCCTCCACAAAACTATTCGGAGCAAATCAACACCTCCCTAGGAGAACTAAGTTCCAACATGGGACAACTAAGGATGGAGCACCAAGAGCACTCCATCATTCTCCATGAGATTAGAGAAGATCAAAGAGCTATGAGGGAGGAGCAACAAAGGCAAGGAAGAGACATAAAGGAGCTCAAGAACACCATTGGTTCTTCAAGAGGAAGAAGACGCCACCCTCACTAAGGTGGACCCGTTCCTTAATCTCCTTGTTCTTATTTTTCTATTTTTTGGTTTTTGAGCCTTATGTTTTATTTATGTTTGTGTCTTTACTACATGATCACTAGTGTCTAAGTGTCTATATTTTAAAGCTATGAATTTCTTATGAATCCATCACCTCTCTTAAATGAAAAATGTTCTAAAAACAAAAGAACAAGAAGTACATGATTTCGAATTCATCCTTGAGCTTAGTTTAATTATTTTGATGTCGTGGCAACACTTTCTGCTTTCTGAATGAATGCTTGAACAGTGCATATGTCTTTTGAATTTGTTGTTTATGAATGTTAAAATTGTTGGCTCTTGAAAGAATAATGAAAAAGGAGAAATGTTATTGATAATCTGAAAAATCATAAATTTGATTCTTCAAGCAAGAAAAAGAAGTGAATAACAAGGCTTGTGAAAAAAATGGCAAAAAAAAAGAGAAAGAAAAGAAAAAGCAAGAAGAAAAAGCCAATAACCCTTTAAACCAAAAGGAAGGGTAAAAAGGATCTAAGGCTTTGAGCACCAATGGATAGGAGGGCCCAAAGAAATAAAATCCTGTCCTAAGCGGCTAAACCAAGCTATCCCTAACCATGTGCTTGTGGCGTGAAGGTGTCAAGCCAAAAGCTTGAGACTGAGCGGTTAAAGTTGTGATCCAAAGCAAAAAAAAAGAGTGTGCTTAAGAACTCTGGACACCTCTAATTGGGGACTTTGGCAAAACTGAGTCACAATCTGAAAAAAGGTTCACCTAGTTATGTGTTTGTGGCATTTATGTATCCGGTGGTAATGCTGGAAAACAAAGTGCTTAGGGCCACGGCCAAGACTCATAAAGTATCTGTGTTCAAGAATCAACATACTAAACTAGGAGAATCAATAACACTATCTGAATTATGAGTTCCTATAGATGCCAATCATTCTAAACTTCAAAGGATAAAGTGAGATGCCAAAACTGTTCAGAGGCAAAAAGCTACTAGTCCTGCTCATCTAATTGGAGCTAAGTTTCATTGATATTTTGGAATTTATAGTATATTCTCTTCTTTTTATCCTATTTGATTTTCAGTTGCTTGGGAACAAGCAACAATTGGTGTTGTGATGAGCGGATAATTTATACGCTTTTTGGCATTCTTTTTACAAAGTTTTTAGTATGATTTAGTTAGTTTTTAGTATATTTTTATTAGTTTTTAAATAAAAATCACATTTCTAGACTTTACTATGAGTTTGTGTATTTTTTTGTTATTTCAGGTAATTTCTGGCTGAAATTGAGGGACTTGAGCAAAAATCTGATTCAGAGGCTGAAGAAGGACTGCAGATGCTGTTGGATTCTGACCTCCCTGCACTCGAAATGGATTTTCTAGTGTTATAAAAATCAAATTGGCGCGCTCTCAATTGCGTTGGAAAGTAGACATCTAGGGCTTTCCAGAAATATATAATAGTCCATACTTTTCTCGAGTTTAGATGACGCAAACTGGCATTCAAACGGCAACTTCCTACCCTATTCTGGAGTTAAACACCAGAAACAGGTCGCAAATCTGAGTTAAACGCCAAAAACAAGCTACAACCTGGCGTTTAACTCCAAAATGAGTCTTTACACATGAAAGCTCAATGCTCAGCCCAAGCACACACCAAGTGGGCCCGAAAGTGGATTTTCTGCATCATCTACTTATTTCTGTAACCCTAGCTACTAGTTTAGTATAAAAACTACTTTTATTGATTTATTTCACAATCTTTGGATCATTTTTAGATCTTTGGAACGTTTAGTCCTTAGACAATGGAGGCTGGCCTCACGGCCATGCCTGGACCTTCATCACTTATGTATTTTCAACGGTAGAGTTTCTACACACCATAGATTAAGGTGTGGAGCTCTGCTGTTCCTCATGAATTAATGCAAAGTACTATTGTTTTCTTATTCAATTCAAGCTTATTCCTATTCTAAAATATTCACTTGTACTTCAACATGATGAATATGATGATCCATGACACTCATCACTATTCTCAACCTATGAACGCGTGCCTGACAACCACTTCCGTTCTACCTTGGATTGAGCGTTTATCTCTTAGCCTCCATTCCAAAAGATCAGAGTCTTCATGGTATAAGCTAGAATTATTGGCGGCCATTCTTGAGATCCGAAAATTCTAAACCTTGTCTGTGGTATTCCGAGTAGGATATGGGAGGGATGACTGTGATGAGCTTCAAACTTGCGAGTGTTGGGCATAGTGACAGACGCAAAAGGATCACTGGATCCTATTCCAACATGATCGAGAACCGACAGATGATTAGCCGTGCGGTGACAGCGCATTTGGACCATTTTCACTAAGAGGACGGGAAGTAGCCATTGACAACGGTGATGCCCAACATACAACTTGCCATGGAAAGGAGTATGAATGATTGGATGACAGCAGTAGGAAAGCAGAGGTTCAGGAGGAACAAAAGCATCTCCATACGCTTAAAAGCGGGAAAACATTCAATTGCATCTTACAAAAGTGGGAAAACATTCAATTGCTTTTTACTTCCCACCCACCTTCCAGATTCCCCTTCTCGTCCCTATAAAAGCCACTCACTTTCCCACCCTCCCACACTTCAAAACACAACTTCACATCCAAAACACCCTCTCCACTCCATCTACTCTTTTCTTCACTATTCTCTTTTACTTGATTAGGTACAATCAAGTCCTAAGTTTGATGTTGTGGAGCGAACCCCTTGCTTTGCTCTCCTTCTTTGCTTCTTACTTCAACTTTTCTTCAACCTTCAAACCCTCCTCTTTCACTCCAAATGGCACAACCAAGAGCTGCCTAGTGCACAAAATTACGATCACACTTTTGTAACTCCGCACAACTAACCAGTAAGTGCACTGGGTCGTCCAAGTAATACCTTACGTGAGTAAGGGTTGATCCCACGGAGATTGTCGGCTTGAAGCAAGCTATGGTTATCTTGTAATTCTTAGTCAGGATATCAGTAATTCTCATATTTAATTGTAAAAAGTAAAAGAACATGAAATAAATACTTGTTATGCAGTAATGAAGAATAGGTTGAGGCTTTGGAGATGCTTTGTCTTCTGAACCTCTGCTTTCCTACTGTCTTCTTCTTCATGCACGCAAGACTCCTTCCATGGCAAGCATGTTGGGCATCACCGTTGTCAATGGCTACATCCCATCCTCTCAGTGAAAATGTTCCAAATGCGCTGTCACCGCACGGCTAATCATCTGTCCGTTCTCGATCATGTCGGAATAGGATCCATTGATCCTTTTGCGTCTGTCACTACGCCCAACACTCGCGAGTTTGAAGCTCGTCACAGTCATCCCTTCCCAGATCCTACTCAGAATACCACAGACAAGGTTTAGACGTTTCGGATCTCAAGAATGACCGCCAATGATTCTAGCTTATACCACGAAGACTCTGATTTGAATCATGAGGCTAAGAGATATGCATTCAATCTAAGGTAGAACGGAGGTGGTTGTCAGACATGCGTTCATAGGTGAGAATGATGATGAGTGTCACGAATCATCAGATTCATCAAGTTGAAGTGCAAATGAATATCTTAGAATGGAAGCAAGCGTAATAGAAAGGAAAACAGTAGTAATTGCATTAATTCATGAAGAACAGCAGAGCTCCTCACCCCCAACAATGGGGTTTAGAGACTCATGCCGTAGAAGATACAATATGAAACGTGTATAATGTCATGAGGTACAATATGAATCACTGAAAGTAGTATTTATAGTAAACTAGTGACCTAGGGTTACAGAAAATGAGTAAGCTAGGGTGTTTATTGTAAAATTACACTTCCGGAGCCCACTTGGTGTGTGCTTGGGCTGAGCATTGAAGCTTTCATGTGTAGAGATATTTCTTGGAGTTAAATGCCAGCTTTTATGCCAGTTTGGACGTTTAACTCCAGTTTTTGTGCCAGTTCTGGAGTTAAACGCCAGAATTCTTGAGCTGACTTAGAACGCCTGTTTGGGCCATCAAATCTCGGGCAAAATATTGACTATTAAACATTGCTGGAAAGCCCAGGATGTCAACTGTCCAACGCAATTGAGAGCGCACCAATTGGGTTTCTGTAGCTCCAGAAAATCCACTTCGAGTGCAGGGATGTCAGAATCCAACAGCATCTGCAGTCCTTTTTCAACCTCTGAATCAGGTTTTTGCTCAGGTCCCTCAATTTCAGCCAGAAAATACTTGAAATCACAGAAAAATACACAAACTCATAGTAAAGCCCAGAAAAGTGATTTTTATTTAAAAACTAATAAAAACATAATAAAAACTAACTAAAATGTACTAAAAACATACTAAAAACAAAGCCAAAAAGCGTATAAATTATCCGCTCATCACAACACCAAACTTAAATTGTTGCTTGTCCCCAAGCAACTAAAAATCAAATAGGATAAAAATAAGAAAATATACAATGAATTCCAAAAACATCTATGAAGATCAGTATTAATTAGATGAGCGGGGCTTTTAGCTTTTTGCCTCTTAACACAGATAGTGTTATTGATTCTCCAAGTTAAGTATGTTGATTCTTGAACACAGCTACTTTATGAGTCTTGGCCGTGACCCTAAGCACTTTGTTTTTCAGTATTACTACCGGATACATAAATGCCACAGACACATAACTGGGTGAACCTTTTCAAATTGTGACTCAGCTTTGCTAGAGTCCCCAATTAGAGGTGTCCAGAGCTCTTAAGTACACTCTTTTTGCTTTGGACCACGACTTTAACTGCTCAGTCTCAAGTTTTCACTTGACACCTTCATGCCACAAGCACGTGGTTAGGGACAGCTTGGTTTTGCCGCTTAGGCCAGGATTTTATTCCTGTGGGCCCTCCTATCCACTGATGCTCAAAGCCTTGGATCCTTTTTTATCACCCTTGCCTTTTGGTTTAAAGGGGTATTGGCTTTTTCTGCTTGCTTTTCTCTCTCTCTTTTTTTTTTTGCAAGCTTTCTATTCACTGCTTTTTCTTGCTTCAAGAATCAATTTTATGATTTTTCAGATTATCAAATAACATTTCTCCTTTTTCTTTCATTCTTTCAAGAGCCAACAATTTTAACATTCATAAACAATCAAATTCAAAAATATGCACTGTTCAAGCATTCATTCAGAAAGACAATAGTATTGCCACCACATCAAAATAATTAAACTGTTTTAAAATTCAAAATTCATGTACTTCTTTTTCTTTTTTAATTAAGAACATTTTCCTTTTAAGAAAGGTGATGGATTCATAGGACATTCATAACTTTAAGACATAAACTTTAATTTTATTGATTATAGAATGAAATTGAGACTCAAAAATAAATATAAAGGCAGACCCGTAATAATAGAAGACAGAAAATTAAAAGCAGAAAAAAAATAAATGACTCTTAAAATAGACTCTTAATAATAAAGGTTATCATAGAGTTAGGACTCAAAAACCTTGATTTTGAGAAGTGGATGCTCCCTCAATCTATGGGGTGCTTGGTCCTTCAAGGGAGAGCTTCTGGCGCTTCAGCTCCTGTAGCTCACGCCCCTGCTTCTCCTGTTCCTTCAGCAGCTTGCAGAGCATGCAGTTTTGATTCTGCTGTTCTTCCTTAAGTTGTTCCATAGCTTCCTGCAACTTGGTAACAGATGCTTCTAAGCGGGTCCAGTAGTCAATTTTAGGAATTTCTGGGAGGAACTCCTGCGCCCTCTTTTTGATGGAGTTGTCTTGCACTTGTCCTTCCATTGACTTCTTGGTGATTGGGTGTTCAATTGGGATGAATTCATCTACTCCCATCCTCACCCCAGCATCTTTACATAGCAGAGAAATTATGCTTGGGTAGGCAAGTTTGGCTTCAGTGGAGTTCTTGTTTGCAATTGTGTAAATCTCACAAGAAATCAGATGATGAATCTCCACTTCTTTTCCAAGCATAATACAATGAATCATCACTGCTCTTTTGACAGTGACCTCAGAGAGGTTGCTAGTAGGCAATATATAATGACCAATGAAGTCCAGCCAGCCTCTTGCAACTGGTTTGAGATCTCCTTTCTTGAGTTGGTTTGGGACACCTTTGGAATTCGTTATCCACTTAGTTCCAGGGAGGCTTTTGTCCTCTAGAACTTGATCTAACCCCTTATATACTCTCACCATTCTCCTATTAAAGGATTCAGGATCATCTTGTAGTTGAGGTAGTTTGAAGACCTCTCTTATTTTGTCCAGATGGAAGTAAATAATTCTTCCTCTGACCACGGTTCTGTAGGTATGAAAGGCGGTTTCAGTCATTCTCTGCTTATCTGTCAGCCACAGATTTGAGTAGAATTCCTGAACCATGTTTCTTCCAACCTTTGTCTCAAGATTGGCTAGAATTTCCCATCCTCTGTTTCGAATTTGCTCTTGGATCTCTGGATATTCATCTTCTTTCAGATTGAATTTAACTTCCAGGATCACTGACCTCAGACCCGTTATTTTGTAGTAATGGTCTGCATGTTCTTTGGTTAGGAACCTCTCTTAATTCCAAAGACTCTTTGGAGTATTCTCTTTCTTGCCTCTTGATTTGGTTTGTTTTCCCTTAGGTGCCATGATCTTGATGAGTCTTAGCTCAGTGATCATGGAAAAGCACACCAAACTTAAAGGTTTGCTTGCCCTCAAGCAAAAGAAAGGAGAGGGGAGAGAGAGGAGAAGAGGTAAATTCGAATGGTGTAGAGAAGGGGATGGCCGAAACTAATTTTATAGGAGGAGGGGATGGCTTTCTAAAAATTTGAGAGAGATATGAAAAGATATGGTAAGAATTTGAGAAGATATTTGAGTTTTTGAAGAAGATTTGGAAAGGATTTGAAAGAAATTTGAAAAATAATTTAGAAAATTAATGAATGATGAAAATTGAGGGTGAATGATGAAAGTTTGAAACATGTTTATGCAGAAAATTATGAGTCAAAATATGAAAATTTGAAAAAATTTAAGGTTGGAAACAAAATCTCCTCCCCTTGCCTTTCTGGCGTTAAACGCCCAGAATGGTATCCATTCTGGCATTTAACGCCCAGTTGTTGGCCATTATGGGCGTTTAATGCCCAGCCAGGTATCCTGGCTGGCGTTAAACGCCAGAAACTCCTTTATCACTGGGCATTTTGTTGAACGCCCAGGATACTACAATTCTGGCATTAAACACCCAGAATGGTACCCATTCTGGCATTTAACGCCCAAAATGGTACCTTTACTGGCGTTAAACGCCCAGAATGATACCCATTTTGGCGTTTAATGCCCAAAATGCCCCTTACTGGCATTTTTTTGCCAGCAAGCTCCTTTTCTCTGCTTTTTGCACTGAATCCTTCTGTAACTCTATGAATTCCTTCATTTTTGATGATTAACCTTTGATGAAAATGTATATCAAGCCTCTACAAGTATTAATTTAAAATAAATAACTTGCTAATGGCTGGGTTGCCTCCCAGCAAGCGCTTCTTTATTGTCTTTAGCTGGACCTTTACTGAGCTTCATTCAAGCCTCAGTTTTGAGCATTCTTGCTCAAAATTGCTTTCAAGATAATGTTTGATTCTCTGTCTATTGACAATGAACTTTTTGTCAGAATCAATATCTCGAAGCTCAACATATCCATATGGTAACACTCCTGTAATCACATATGGTCCCTTCCACCGGGATTTTAATTTCCCATGGAATAATCTGAGCTTAGAGTTGAATAGTAGAACTTTTTGTCCTGGCTCGAAGACTCTGGATGACAATTTCTTGTCATGCCACCTTTTTGCTTTTTCCTTATAAATTTTTGCATTTTCAAAAGCATTGAGTCTGAACTCTTCCAGCTCATTTAGCTGGCGCAATCTTTTCACATCCAGGCTAACTTAGCATCCATGTTTAGGAATCTGGTTGCCCAGTAGGCTTTATGTTCCAGTTCCACGGGCAAATGACAAGCCTTGCCATACACAAGCTGGTATGGAGAGGTTCCTATAGGAGTCTTGAATGCTATTCTGTATGCCCACAGAGCATCATCCAAGCTCCTTGCCCAATCCTTTCTACGGGCAATTACAGTCCGTTCCAGGATTCTCTTTAGTTCTCTATTAGAGACTTCAGCCTGCCCATTTGTCTGCACAGTCTTGGTATCATTAGTGGGTGTGGCAATTGCTTCCACCCATTTAGATACGTAGTCTACTGCCACCAGAATGTAAGTGTTTGAGTATGATGGTGGGAAAGGACCCATGAAGTCTATACCCCATGCATCAAACAAATCAATCTCTAAGATCCCTTGTTGAGGCATGGCATAACCATGAGGCAAGTTACCAGCTCTTTGGCAACTGTCATAGTTACGCACAAACTCTCGGGCATCTCTATAGAGAGTAGGCCAATAGAAGCCACGTTGGAGGACTTTAGTGGCTGTTCGCTCACTTCCGAAATGTCCTCCATACTGTGATCCATGACAATGCCACAGGATTTTCTGTGCCTCCTCTCTAGGGACGCATCTGTGGATCATTCCGTCAGCGCATCTCTTAAAGAGATATGGTTCATCCCATAAGTAGTACTTTGCATCAGAAATTAGTTTTTTCTTTTGCATCCTGCTGTACTCCTGGGGTATGAACCTCACAGCTTTATAATTTGCAATGTCTGCAAACCATGGTGCCTCCTGAATGGCAAATAGTTGCTCATCTGGAAAGGTCTCAGAGATCTCAATGGAAGGGAGGGACGCCCAGCCACTGGTTTTAACCGGGACAGGTGATCAGCTACCTGGTTCTCTGTCCCTTTTCTGTCTCTTATTTCTATATCAAACTCTTGCAGAAGCAACACCCATCTTATGAGCCTGGGTTTTGAATCCTGCTTTGTGAGTAGATATTTAAGAGCAGCATGGTCAGTGCACACAATCACTTTTGATCCTACTAAATAGGATCTAAACTTGTCAATGGCATAAACCACTGCAAGAAGCTCTTTTTCTGTGGTTGTGTAATTCTTCTGTGCGTCATTTAGAACACGACTAGCATAGTAAATGACGTGCAGAAGCTTGTTATGCCTTTGTCCCAACACTGCACCAATGGCATGGTCACTGGCATCACACATTAATTCGAATGGTAATGTCCAGTCAGGTGCAGAGATGACTGGTGCTGTGACCAGCTTGGCTTTTAGGATTTCAAACGTCTGCAGACACTCTGTGTCAAACACAAATGGCGTGTCAACAGCTAGCAGGTTACTCAAAGGTTTTGCAATTTTTGAAAAGTCCTTTATGAACCCCCTATAGAATCCTGTATGCCCCAAAAAGCTTCTGATTGCCTTTACATTGGCAGGTGCTGGTAATTTTTCAATTACCTCTACCTTGGCTTGATCTACCTCTATTCTCTTGCTTGAAATTTTGTGCCCAAGGACAATTCCTTTAGTCACTATAAAGTGACATTTTTCCCAGTTTAAGACCAGGTTAGTTTCTTGGCACCTTTTCAGGACAAGTGCTAGATGATCAAGACAGGACCTGAATGAGTCTCCAAATAATGAGAAGTCATCCATGAAGACTTCCAGGAACTTCTCTACCATATTAGAGAAAATAGAGAGCATGCACCTCTGAAAGGTTGCAGGTGCATTGCAGAGACCAAATGGCATTCTTCAGTATGAAAATACTCCAGATGGACATGTGAATGCTGTTTTCTCTTGGTCTTGAGGATCCACTGCAATTTGGTTGTAGCCTGAATAGCCATCCAAAAAGTAGTAGTATTCATGACCTGCTAGTCTTTCTAGAATTTGGTCTATGAATGGTAAAGGAAAATGATCCTTTCTGGTGGCTGTATTGAGCCTTCTGTAATCAATACACATACGCCACCCTGTAACTGTCTTGTGGGAACCAGTTTATTCTTTTCATTATGAACCACTGTCATGCCTCGCTTCTTGGGGACAACTTGGACAGGACTCACCCAGGGGCTATCAGAAATAGGATAAATAATCCCAGCCTCTAGTAACTTAGTGACCTCTTTCTGCACCACTTCCTTCATGGCTGGATTTAGCCGCCTCTGTGGTTGAACCACTGGCTTAGCATCATCCTCCAGTAGGATTTTGTGCATACATCTTGCTGGGCTAATGCCCTTAAGATCACTTATGGATCACCCAAGAGCTGTCTTGTGTGTCTTTAGCACTTGAATTAGTGCTTTCTCTTCCTGTGGATTTAAAGCAGAGCTTATAATCACTGGAAAAGTATCATCTTCTCCCAGAAATACATATTTCAGGAATGGTGGTAATGGTTTGAGCTCAGGTTTAGGAGGTTTCTCCTCTTCCTGAGGGATTTTTAGAGGTTCTTTTATCTCCTCCGGTTCCTCCAGACCGGGCTGAACATCTTTAAAGATGTCCTCTAGCTCTGATTCAAGACTCTCAGTCATATTGATCTCTTCCACCAAAGTGTCAATAATATCAGTGCTCATGCAGTCATTTGATGCGTCACGATGCTGCATAGCTTTGACAGCATTTAACTTAAACTCATCCTCATTGACTCTCAGGGTCACTTCCCCTTTTTGTACATCAATAAGAGTTCGTCCAGTTGCTAGGAAAGGTCTTCCTAGAATGAGAGTTGCACTCTTGTGCTCCTCCATTTCCAGCACTACAAAATCAGTGGAAAAGGCAAATGGTCCAACCTTGACAATCATGTCCTCAATGATGCCTGATGGATATTTAATGGAGCCATCAGTAAGTTGAAGACACATCCGGGTTGGTTTGACTTCTTCAGTCAAGCCAAGCTTTCTAATAGTAGATGCAGGTATTAGGTTAATACTTGCTCCAAGGTCACATAGGGCTGTCTTGGTACAAGCACCCTCTAATGTGCATGGTATCATAATGCTTCGTGGATCTTGAAGCTTCTTTGGTAAGCTTTTCAGAATGACTGCACTGCATTCTTCAGTGAGAAACACTTTTTCAGTTTCTCTCCAATCCTTCTTATGACTTAAGATCTCTTTCATGAACTTAGAATAAGAGGGTATTTGCTCAAGTGCCTCTGCAAACGGAATCTTTATTTCAAGAGTCCTGAGATAGTCTGCAAAGCGGGCAAATTGTTTATCCTGTTCCGCTTGGCGAAGTTTCTGAGGATAAGGCATCTTGGCTTTATATTCTTCAACCTTAGTTGCTGCAGGTTTATTTCCTACAGAGGTGATTGGAGAAGCCTTCTTAGAGGGGTTATCATCAGCACTTGCAGGTGTCTGATCCCTCATTGGCATTTAAATGCCAGGATTGGGTGCTAGATGGGCGTTTAACGCCAGCTTCCCACCCTTTTCTGGCGTTTGAACGCCAGAACTGGACAAGGAATGGGCGTTTAACGCCAACTTTTCCCCCTTTTCTAGCGTTTGAATGCCAGAGTTATTCCTCTCTGGGCTCTAGATGTCCTCAGAGGGATTTTGGGCAGTGGTTTGGTCATCCTCTGTCATTTGTTCCTTTCTTAACTTTTTGCTACTTTGAGCTGAGTTATTCAATGTCTTCCCGCTCCTTAGTTGGACAGCTTGGCATTTTTCTGTTATCTGTTTAGATAGCTGCTGTCTTGTCTGATTCAATTGTGCTTCTATATTCTTGTTAGCATTTTTAATGTCTTGGAGCATCTCTTTGAATTCTACTAATTATTTTGTCATAAGGAGTAATTGCTGATTAAGTTCAACAATCTATTCTTGAGGATTGGGATCAGTAGTTACTACCATAGCCTCTTCTTTTATGGAGGACTCACTGTTTGAGTACAGATGTTGATTTCTAGCAACTGTATCTATGAGTTCTTGAGCCTCTTCAATTGTTTTTCTCATGTGTATAGATCCACCAGCTGAGTGGTCTAGGGACATCTGAGCTTTTTCTTTAAGCCCATAGTAGAAGATGTCTAAGTATACCCACTCTGAAAACATTTTAGAGGGGCATTTTCTTAGCATCCCTCTGTACCTCTCCCAGGCATTATAAAGGGATTCATGATCCTCTGGTTTAAAGCCTTGGATGTCCAGCCTTAGCTGTGTCATCCTTTTTGGAGGGTAAAATTGATTCAGGAATTTGTCTGATAACTGTCTCCATGTTTTTATGCTTGCTGTGGGTTGGTTATTTAACCACCTCTTAGCTTGATCTTTTACAGCAAATGGAAACAGTAATAATCTATAGACATCCTGATCCACTTCTTTATCACGTACTATGTCAGCAATTTGTAAGAACTGTGCCAGAAACTCAGTAGGTTCTTCCTGTGGAAGACCGGAATACTGGCAATTTTGCTGCACCATGATAATGAGCTGAGGATTTAGCTCAGAGCTGCTTGCTTTGATGGGAGGTATACAGATGCTACTCCCATATGTAGCTGTAATAGGGTTAGCATATGACCCCAAAGTCCTTCAGGACTGTTCACTTCCACTTAGGTCCATGATGGAGAAAGGGAGATGATGTGGATTGCAAATAAAATATAATTTTGTTTTTATTTNAAAGATATGATTGAAGAAATTAAAAAGATTTGATTTTCGAAAAAGATTTAAAAATATCAATTTTTGAAATTAGAATATTGACTTGACAAAAAAAAATATGATTTTGAAAATCTTTGACTAAATTAATGCAAAATTTCGAAATTTATGAGTAAAATAAGGAAAAGATATTTTTTTGATTTTTGAATTTTAATGAGGAAAGAGAAAAACAACAAAATTACACTAAACTTAAAAATTTTAGATCAAAACAAAGGGAACAAACAAGAAAACTTTGAATGTCAAGATGAACACCAAGAACACTTTGAAGATCAAGATGAACACCAAGAACAAATTTTTGAAAAATTTTTTTAAGTAAATAAAAGCACCAGGGACACCAAACTTAAAATTTTTAGAAAATCAAGCACAATATTTTCGAAAAGTTAAAGGAAAAGCAAAGAAGACACCAAACATAAAATTTTTAAAGATCAAGAAAAACTAAGAACATTCAAATTCGAAAAAAATTAAAAGAGAGTAAAAGCATGCAATTGACACCAAACTTAAAATATGAAACTAAACTCAAATAAAATACTCTAAACCAACAAAAATAAAATTTTCCTAATCTAAGCAACAAGATAAACCGTCAGTTGTCCAAACTCGAACAATCTCTGGCAACGGCGCCAAAAACATCGTGCACGAAATTACAATCACACTTTTGTAACTCCGCACAACTAACTAGCAAGTGCACTGGGTCGTCCAAGTAATACCTTACGTGAGTAAGGGTCGATCCCACAGAGATTGTTGGCTTGAAGCAAGCTATGGTTATCTTGTAATTCTTAGTCAGGATATCAGTAATTCTCATATTTAATTGTAAAAAGTAAAAGAACATGAAATAAATACTTGTTATGCAGTAATGAAGAACAGGTTGAGGCTTTGGAGATGCTTTGTCTTCTGAACCTCTGCTTTCCTATTGTCTTCTTCTTCATGCACGCAAGACTCCTTCCATGGCAAGCTTTATGTTGGGCATCACCATTGTCAATGGCTACATCCCATCCTCTCAGTGAAAATGTTCCAAATGCGCTGTCACCGCACGGCTAATCATCTGTCGGTTCTCGATCATGTCGGAATAGGATCCATTGATCCTTTTGCGTTTGTCACTACGCCCAACACTCGCGAGTTTGAAGCTCACCACAGTCATCCCTTCCCAGATCCTACTCAAAATACCACAGACAAGATTTAGACATTTCGGATCTCAGGAATGACCGCCAATGATTCTAGTTTATACTACGGAGACTCTGATTTAAATCATGAGGCTAAGAGATATGCATTCAATCTACGGTAGAACGGAGGTGGTTGTCAGGCACGCGTTCATAGGTGAGAATGATGATGAGTGTCACGGATCATCACATTCGTCAAGTTGAAGTGCGAATAAATATCTTAGAATGGAAGCAAGCGTAATAGAATGGAAAACAGTAGTAATTGCATTAATTCATGAAGAACAGCAGAGCTCCTCACCCCCCAACAATGGGGTTTAGAGACTCATGCCGTAGAAGATACAATATGAAACGTGTATAATGTCATGAGGTACAATATGTATCACTGAAAGTAGTATTTATAGTAAACTAGTGACCTAGGGTTACAGAAAATGAGTAAGCTAGGGTGTTTATTATAAAATTCCACTTTCGGGGCCCACTTGGTGTGTGCTTGGGCTGAGCATTGAAGCTTTCATGTGTAGTCACATTTCTTGGAGTTAAACGCTAGCTTTTATGCCAGTTTGGGCGTTTAACTCCAGCTTTTGTGCTAGTTCTGGAGTTAAACGCCAGAATTCTTGAGCTGACTTGGAACGCCGGTTTGGGCCATCAAATCTCGGGCAAAGTATGGACCATTATACATTGCTGGAAAGCCCAGGATGTCTACTTTCCAACGCATTTGAGAGCGCGCGAATTGGGCTTCTGTAGCTCCAGAAAATCTACTTCGAGTGCAGGGAGGTCAGAATCCAACAGCATCTACAGTCCTTTTTCAGCCTCTGAATCAGATTTTTGCTCATGTCTCTCAATTTCAGCCAGAAAATACCTGAAATCACAGAAAAATACACAAACTCATAGTAAAGCCCAGAAAAGTGATTTTTATTTAAAAAATAATAAAAACATAATAAAAAGTAACTAAAATGTACTAAAAACATACTAAAAATAATGCCAAAAAGCGTATAAATTATCCGCTCATCACTGCCTCATCAAAGAAAAGAAAGACCAAGGAGGCTACCTCCGAATCCTCAAGCTTTATATACTTTAGTGCTTATAGTTTTAAGGTAGTAAATATTTGTATGTTGCATGATAGAGTAAATAAGTTTAGTAAAACAACAAGAAATTTTCATGAAATCTTTCTTAGGGCGTGCCATTGATTGAATTGAAAAATTGTTTTTCAACTTGCTTGAAGTATCCTTTTCACAGAACATAGAAAAAGAGCTAGAACAACATACCTTGTGAGATTTGACAAATTGTTTTTCGATCTGTGTTTGATCTATCTTTAAGATGTATATTCCAATCTTCATCGTGATGAACAGAACGATCTGACAAATTGGCTTTGTTCATCACATTATGACGAACGTGCCTGACAAACACCCACGTCTACTTGGGTTCATGTGAATACTTGGCCGGAAAGCACAAACCAACACCTATATTTATACATCTCTTAGATGGTTAATCCACGATTTCGTTGGGGAGTTCTCAAGACACCAGTTCAGCCAATCTCCGGGGAGATTAGGGCCCCGTGGTATACGCTAGAATCCATAGAAGTAGCGTTCTCTGATCCAGAAGATTCGATCTTGTCTGTGGCACTTTGAGTAGGATCGCCAAGAGAACGATTTGTTAAGAGCTTCACCTTCCGTCAGATTGAATGGCCACGGGCAATGGCGTTCAACCTATAGCAGAGGAGATCAAGGACCATTGGCGTGGCTTTGATCACTTACGGCCTGCCATAGAAGAAAATCATTCACAAGCAAAGAAGATAATAGCACCAGAGTTACTTCAGAAAGTCAAAGCAACTCCGACTCTCAACTCTGTCCCCATTTGATATCTTAATTAGTTATATGTCTTTATAGTTTCACAACCAACTCCTTCTGATTTCGCCTGACTAAGACCTGCAAGACAAACATAAGCTTGCTTCAAGCCACAATCCTCGTGGGATCGACCCTGACTCGCTCAGGTATTACTTGGACGATCTAGTGCACTTGCTGGTACTGCTGCTGTTTTACGAAATAGTGTGGGTTTTGCGTACACGCGCAACCAAGTTTTTGGCACCGTTGCCGAGGATTTTTGAGTCTGGACAAACTGTCGGATTGTCTTGCTCCCTAGGTCAGGTAATTTTCTTTTATTTTTACTTTGTTTTGTTAAGTCTTTTATTTTTACTTTCTTCTTCTTAATTTTCAAAAATTTCAAAACTTTTTTTCTAAAAATATTTTTCTTTTCTTTGTTCAATTTTTGTTCTTGGTTTTAGTCTTTAAGTCTTTTAATTTTATTTTTCTTACTTTAATTTTCAAAAATTTCAAAAAGGTTTTTCAAAAAATATTGTTAAATTTGTAGTTCAATTGGCTAGAGTGATGTGTTCATGTTCTTGGTAATTTGTGTTCTTTGAGTCTTTCTTTCTAAAAATTTTTCAAACTTTTTTTTTTGGTTAAATCTTGTGTCAAGTCTTTAAGTTTGGTGTTTCTTTCTTATTTTTCTTGCAATTTTCGAAAATTTGGTCTTAGTTTTCTAAAAATTTTATGTTTAGTTTTCTTTTTTGTGTTCTTGAGTTCTTTGAGTCTTTAAATTTTGTTCTTCGTGTTCTTGTGAGTCTTCAAGGTGTTCTTGAGTCTTGCATGTGTCTTGATCTTAAAATTTTTAAGTTTGGTGTCCCTTGGTGTCCCTTGCATGTGTCTTGATCTTGAAACAAGGGTACTAGATCTAAAAATTTTAAGTTGTGTCTTTTTTTGTGGTTATTTATTTCATCATAAAATTTAAAAATAAAAAAATATCTTTTTTATCTTTATTTAATTATTATTTTCGAATTTTTTTCAATAAAATTCAGATTTTCAATTTCAAAATTTTATCCTTTCAAAATATCTTACCTTTTTCAAAATCATATGATATCTTTTTCAAAATTCAAAAATCTCATCTTATCTTTTTTTCAAATTTCAAATTTAAAAAAAAAATTAAATCTTTTTCAAAATCAGTTTTCTAATCTGATCTTTTTGTTTCTTATTTTATCTTTTCTAACTTCTAATTTTTAAATCATATCTTTTTCAAAATCAAATTTCAAAATCTTTTATTATCTTACTTCTTATCTTATTTTTTAAATTTAAATCTTTTCTTATCTTATCTTTTATTTTTCATTTTTTTATTTTTATCTTTTCTTAATTAATATCTTATCTTGTCTCTCTTATTTTTCAAAACTACCTAACTAACTTTTCTCTCTCTCAAATTTTGAAAATTACATCTCATTCTTCTCTCTCTTTTTTTTCAAAATCACCTCACTGACTCTTCTCTTCCTTAATTTTCAAAAATAATATCCCTTCTTCTCTCTCTTCTTTTTCAAAATCACCTAACTAACTCTCATATCTCTCAATTTTTTAAAATTTCTCTCTCTTTCTTCTCCTCTATTTTTTGAAATTTACATTTAAAATTTAAATTCTTTTTAAATTATTACCCATATTTTTTAAAATTAATTAATTAATTAATTAATTAATTAATTAAAAACAAAAATAATTTAATTGCTATTTACTTTTTTCTATTTATACTTCTTCTCTTCTCATCTCTATTCATTCAAAACTCTCCTATACCTATTTTTTCATCTACCTCGACTTCTTTATCTTCTTCTTTGTTCTTCATCTCACATCTATATTATTCAACTCTACTCCCCCTCTCTATTCTTTCTTCTCAACTTTCATCCTCTCTTATTTACTCTTTTCTATTATTTCCATGGTAGTTTTTTGTCTACTTATTTTATTTATTTTTATTTTAATTTTTTTATCATCTTCTTTCTCTACTTCTAACTTTAAGGAGGAGCTTCTTGCCTATTGGCATAGAAAGTTTTCTTCTTTTTCTTCTCTTTCTTTTCTTCTTGTTTATGACCAAGAACAGGGATAAAGAACCCATCTTGACTCCTGATCCTGAACTTGAGAAGACTCTAAGGAGGCGTTTACAACAAGCTAAAGCACAACACTCTGGAAGAGACCTTTTAGAAAGTTTTGAACAAGAAATAGAGGATATGGCCAAACCACAAGAGGAGCCTAGAAAGGTCCTTGCTGACATAACCATGCCTACCTTTGACTTTTATGGCAGAAACATTGCTGTACCTGCCATTGGAGCTAACAATTTTTAGCTTAAGCCTCAGTTAGTCTCTCTTCTGCAGCAGAACTGCAAATTCTATGGACTTCCACTGGAAGATCCACATCAGTTGTTAGCAGAATTCTTACAGATCTGTGATGCTGTAAAGACTAATGGAGTTAATCCTGAAGTCTATAAGCTGATGCTTTTCCCCTTTGCTTTAAGAGACAGAGCTAAATTTTGGTTGGATTCCCAACCTAGAGAGAGTCTTGACTCTTGGAAAAAGCTAGTTAATGCTTTCCTGGCTAAGTTCTTTTCTCCTCAAAGGATGAGCAAGATTAGAGTGAAAGTTTAAACCGTCAGACAAAGAGAAGGTGAATCCCTCTATGAAGCTTGGGAAAGATACAAGCAGCTGATCAGGAGATATCCTCCTGACATGCTTTTTGAGAATGGTCCCTCATAGGCGTGTTCTATGATGCTTTGTCTGAGATATCCAAGATTTCCTTGGATAGCTCTACAGGTGGATCTCTTCACTTGAAGAAAATACCTACAGAAGCAAGAGAGCTCATTGAGATGGTTGCAAACAACCAATTCATGTACACCTCTGAGAGGAATCCTGTAAACCATGGAACCTCTTAGAAAAAAAGAGTTCATGAAGTTGAGACTCTGAATGCCATCTTGGCTCAAAATAAGATCTTGACCCAACAGGTCAACATGATCTCTCAACATCTCACTTGGATGCAAACTACACCTGGTAGTAATCAAGAAGCTTCTCTTGAAGATGAAGCTTATGATCCTGATCAACCCACCATGGAGGAGGTGAATTACATGGGAGAAGCCTATGGAAACACTTACAACCCTTCATGGAGGAATTATCCTAATCTGTCATGGAAGGATCAACAAAAACCACAGCATGGTTTCAATAACAACCAAGGTAGTAGGAACCAGACTAGGTTCAACAACAGACCACCATTCCCATCTTCTCAAGGGAATATAGAGACTTCTAAGCAGAGTATTTCTGACTTAGTGATTCTAGTCTCCAGCCTCACTAAGACCACCCACAGTTTCATTAATGAAACAATGTCCTCCATAAGAAACTTGTAGGTACAAGTTGGTCAATTAAGCAAGAGGATCCCTGAGATCCCTCCTGACACTCTCCCCAGTAATATTGAGGCTAATCCTAGAGAAGAATTCATGACCGGAATTCACTCCCCATCTAAAAAATAATTAATCTGTTCTTTTGGAAAGCGCACTAAAAATATTGTCAAGTAATAACCCACTAGGAGTGGTATCGTATCCATAGATATTGGTAGATTTAAGAAATTTTAATCAATGGCTGAATTAGTTAAGCTAAGCAATATAGAGTGTGATTGCAGGAATTTAAATAAGCAGAAGTTTAAATGACTCAAAAGTAAACAGAAGCAGTAAAATGCAGAAAAGGAAATGGAAAGAATGTAAAGTGCAGAAACATAAATGACATAAGTGTAAATGGGAATGGGGAATAACAGAAGGTAAAGAAAGCTATAAAGAAGGTGAAAGATAAGGATAGGGGGAATTCATTGAGATCAGGAGATGTTGTTCTCTTTGGATTAAATCCAGCTCATCTCATCTTCAATCATGCAACTCATTGACCTCTTGGCAATCATGATTGATTGAACCCCAATCCCTTGGTGGTTCAATCTCTCAGATCTTGATCAATAGCTAATTCCGTGGTCTAATTGCTCATGAAGAGAGATATGCTTGGTCACTGATTATACCACACATCCTCATAGATCCAAATAGAGGATGGATTATATGTCACCATATCCAATAACCAAAACCCAAATCTACTCAAGTGTAAGAAGGGATTTCAAGCATGGTTTCATGTTTCCTTTTCCAAGGTTCCCATGAAACCCATTTTGCATTCAATCTCTTTCCCAAGATGATTGAACACTAGCATTAAAACGAAATTCCTTTTAGCAAATAAAAGAAAAGATGAAGAGAAGAAGAAATTCACTATCATTAATTCATCAAGTACAACAGAGCTCCCTCTCCTAATGATAGGGAATTTAGCTCCTCATAGCTTCAGAGAAAAGTACAATAGATGGAAGAGATAAAGTTTAATGTAAAACTAGATCTAAACTTAGCAATGCCAACCCAATCCAACCCCCTTTTCGGTACTGCCAGGGGGTATTTATACTACTCCTATAACTAAAGTTGAGAAAACACAAAAAAAGGAAAAGAAAATTACAATTGGAGGGAAAAGAAAACTCAATAAACGTGACCTTCCAGGCTTGGCGTGTGACTGGCGTTTAAGTGGCGTGCGACGCCTAGCCTATAATTTGGCTTGGCGCGCCACGCTCAGCTCTTCAAGTGGAACACCCCATGTGTTGGCATCCTAGGCATGCCACGGCTTCGAACCCAAGTGGCACGCCTAGGGTCTTCTTATGCTTTGGTTGGCCTGGCGTGCCACGCCTTCGAGCCCAAGTGGCACGCCCAGGCTCTTCCTTCTTGTTCTCCTTCCCTGGACATTTGAACTATCATGGCACGCCCAAGACCTGGCGTGCCATGCCCATTGTGGTTGCTTCACTTTCTTCTCTGGAATTTACTACTGTCGTGCCATGCCAAGCAGGTGGCGTGCCACACCCATGGAGAACCTTCCTCACTTCTCTAGAAAATAGAACTGGCGTGCCACGCCCAGTGTGTGGCGTGCCACGCCCATAGTGCATGCTTCTTTACTTCTCTGGAAGATAGAACTAGCGTGCCACGGCCATAGTGCATGCTTCTTTACTTCTCTGGAAAATAGAACTGGCGTTCCACACCCAGAGAGTGGCATGCCACCCCCAGCATTCTTCCTTGCTCCAGTAGCTGGCATGCCATGCCCAGGATTCAAGTAGCACGCCCAGGTGAATAATGAGAGTTGGCATGCCACGACTTTGACCTCAAGTGGCACGCCCATCTTTGCTTGGCCTTCTCTGGTGTTGGCGTGCCATGCCTGGGTCTTCAAGTGGCACGCCCAAGTGAGGATGAGAGCTAGCGTGCCACGCCTTAGACACCAAGTGGCATGCCCAAGTTCTTGGACCTTCAACCTCTTCTCTGGAAACTTGTACTGGCATGCCACGCCTTGATGTTCAAGTGGCACGCCCATCTTAAGTTGACTCCCGCAAGCTTGGCGTGCCATGCCTGGGTCTTCAAGTGGCACGCCCAAGTGATGGGCCAGAGCTGACGTGCCACGCCTTCAATATCAAGTGGCACACCCAAGTGGCTGTTCTCTTCTGGATTGATGAATTGGTGTGCCACGCCCAAGGGTTCAAGTGGCACGCCCATGGTGTGTGATGGGCTAGGCGTGCCACGCCTAGCTTGGTGTGCCATACCCCTTTTGTGGCCTTCAACATTGCTCTCTGGAAACTGATACTGGCGTGCCATGCCCAGCAGGTGGTGTGCCACGCCCTTGTTAAAAACTCAAGCATGCTTCTCTGGAAATCATTACTGGCATGCCGCGCCCTGGTTCGGGCGTGCCATGCCCATGTAAAAGCTTTGAGGCTCCTTTCTGGAAAACACAACTGGCGTGCCACGCCCAGCTCCTGGCATCCCATGCCCAAATACTTTCATGGAGTTTGTTCCAAGTGGCACGCCGGTTTCACACGCCCAACTTTATTTTGTTGTTTTCTTCCCTTTTTTTTTGCTCTTTTTACCTGAAATTCAGCACAAACCCATTTCAAAGCAATGTACCAAAATATATATCAATTGATGCATGGAATTGCATTGATTATATGATATTATGTCTCTTCGATGGTCTTTTTGATAGGAAAAAGGGGTAGACGATGTAAGTCATCACAACACCAAACTTAAGCTTTACTTGTCCCAAGCAAATCACTGTGAGTTGTTCTTATATAGATTGATACTTGGCCCTTAAGATATGCATTCATTACCAAGGATAAGGTTAAGTGTTAACACATGCATGAATATTATTGTTTCAATGTCACAATAAACTCCTAAATTCTTGAGTGTTTTTCCAAGTATATGCTTCAGAGGCCCTTTTTATTGATTGTTACCTTGAAGTAGCAAGAGTTATTCCCTTTTGTTTTGGTTGTTCTTTCTTTTCTTTTCAATTGATCACAACTCTAAGTGTTTTATCTCAAGTCGACCCTTTATATTAGGCTTTCAATTAGCATTCCCAAACCAGTTGGTCTTAGGGTGCTAGGTGTTGAAACACCCCTGAGAATTTACTTGCCCAGGTATCTCTTCTTGACACATCTTCACCACAAGCATCTATTAGGATCTTTAATTCTTTTGTGTTAATTGGTGCTTCCTTTTATCCTAGTAGGTGATGCTCAGAGCCTTGGGTCTTTTGATGCTTACTACTTCTTAGTTCTATAGATATTCAAGGGGCACCCCTAGCCTCTACTTGTCATACCTTCTAAGCCTAGTTGCTTATCATGATTCATTTTCTTTTCAGTTCATTCAAGGTTCTACACTTAGTTCCTTTATCTCTTGGCTTTGAATAGTCCTACTTGGTCTCAGTCTCTTTTACTCTTGTTTCTGTAACAACTCACCATGGACTCTTATAGAAATAAACTATTCTTTTATTGATGCTGATAAAACTTGAACAACATTGCATTTTCTTTCTTTTAATCATAAAGGACTCATAGAAAACTTCAAAGCATAAGGAAATTAAACATAAACTATCCTAATTTTGCAACTATTATCAAACAGAAATTAACATAAGGAAATTAAACAGAAATTCAGAATTTTAAATTGTCAACCATGGGACTCAACAACCTTGAGCAGCTTTAGATCATTGGCCCTTTTCTCTTATCCTTCTTCTTGGAGGAGGAGGAGTCATCATCAACCTTCTTGAGGATCCCTCTTGTGCCTTTGTGTCCTTGGGCTTCCAAAATCCTAGACTTCTCATGTAAGTTCTTTCATCCTCCTTATGCTTAGCCAGAATTTCCTCTTGTCTCGTGCTTAACTCCTCCATTCCTTGCATGAATGTTGGGTATCCAGGGTTCAAGACTGCCACAGCATTGCACAAGTGATTCAGCTTCGCTTTCGTGATGATATCATATTGCCTCATTGAAATGGTTCTAGAATCATAAAGATTCCTAAACTCAGCAAGGTTCCTCTGATGCCATTTGTTTTGCTCCACTATTTTGTTGAGTGAACCTTGCATCTCTCCCCAATTGAACTGGTCTTGCTGCTCCTTCAGGTGCTCCACACTTCTTTGGAGTTGTTGTATGTTCTCATCCACTTGGTCCCAATGTTGTTGTTGCTTCTTGAGTTGGTTGACATCCTCTCTTAGATGGTGTATCTCTCCTCTGATTTGGTGTATGTCTCCTTGCAATTGTTCCCAGTTGAAACCTTCGGGGGAATTATGGTTATGGTGGTCGTGGAAGTGCTAGGTATTTTGGTTGATCTTCAACCCCTTCTTCTTGGTGTGGTTACCCTTATGGTACATGAGCATGAGCTCTGTGCTCCCTGGCCCTCTAAAGTGGGTTGACAGCCACCACTTTGGCCATCTTCTTGGCAGTTATGGGCTTCTGTTGATCCACTAGCACCTCATCAATGATCTTCTCACCCCCTGCTTCATCACATAGCCTTTGAATGATGCTGGAAAATGCCAACCTTAGCTATCCTTGGTGCTTTTCAGCACCCTATTGATGTTATTAGCAATCATTTCCCCACATTCATATTTTCTCCCTTTATGATGCTGTATATGAGCACAGCCCTTTCTAGAGTCACCTCTGAAGTGTTGGATGTGGGATTGAGAGGTGATGACATGTCATCTTGTGCATATTTTCTATGCTTTTTCATACAAGAAATTAATGATTAGTGCTTAATTATTAAGTGTTTTTGTGCTTAAATAGTATATTTCTTTGATCTTTTGATTTTATAAATTTTGTATGAAATAAGTGAAAAAAGAAGCAAAAAAAGTACAAAATAAACTCAAAAGGAGAAACACGCTTTGAAACCTTAGGCCACGCTTTTAAAAGCGTGGCACATGACCCATGAACCATTGGTATTAGTAACGTGATACATTGATGCCTTATGCATGGATTATCATTGAATTAATAATTAAAGCATGCATGCATTTAATTATTAATGCCAATTGGCAATGAATGAAACAAATGAAGCTTTACGTTAATTAAGTAATGCATTGGCATTACTAATTAATCAAATAAAGCTTATGAAAGCATGCATGCATAAAACTTTTATTATTAATGCCAATTGGAAATTAATGAATCATACGTTAATTAAATAATGCATTGGCATTACTAATTAATGTAGTAAAGCCAATGAAAGCGTGCATGCAATATTATTAATGCCATCAATTCAAGAAGCATGCGTTAATATAATGCAAGGCGTTAATAATATTTATGCATGTAATGAGCCATTTAATTTGCTAGCATGGGGTCATTAATTAAACCAAAAGAAAGCTTAGCGTAAAAATATAAAGAGCGTTGTGTTTCTTCAAAGAACGCTCCACAAGAGAGCGCTACGCTCTCCCTCTAAATTAGTGCTCAATTGCCAAGAGAGAGAGTTAAGTTTACTAAATGAGCATTTTCGTGCCAATTTGAATTTGGAATTGAAGATTTGCAACCGACGCGCACGCGTACAAGACGGCACACGTCGATGAAGCATCTATGAAGAACCACGCGTACGCATTGCTGACACGTACGCGTGGGGAGCGCTCATGTTGCGAGCGCTACGCTCATTTGGTGAACGCCACTATGGACGCACACGCGTACAGCACGCGTACGCGTCACAAGTACAATTTTTAAAGATTACGCATACGCGTAGGTGACGCGTACGCGTGGGTGTAAAGGTACTCCATTCTCTTACGGAATGCTACGCTCTCCTGGAAGCCTCATTGACGTGGCGGAAATTAGCCAATTAAGAATTTATAAATAGAACGGCGTTGTAAGTACAGTTCTTAACCAACTAAAATCTGCTTATCAATTTAGAAGGGTTGTCACAAAATTAGAATAAAAATACTGGGAGTAAGAATCCCTGACTGGGGGAATGATTAATTGGAAGTTCTATCCTTGTTGGAATTCTCTCAAGTGTAGTATCAAGAGGTTGTTGTTTTCACTTAGTTGACTCTTACTAAATAAAGGAAAGTCAAGTGATTGAGCTAACTCTTATTTGCAAGTCCTAGTCCTCTCCCATGGGAAGGATTAGCGTTAGTAAATAGAGAGTTAGCCAACAACTTTCAAGTTAACTAATCACTTGAGCATTCCAACTCAAGGGTCTCCTTTTAATCAACCCCCATGTCAAGTTGGGAATCTACTCCATTGACATGAATATAACGTTCACAAAAATATAAAGAGAAGACATGATAAATTAAATGAAATAAGAACTGAAGATTAATTAATGGCAAAAATAGTTCTTTGAATTAATAAATCCTAAAATGCAACGTATGTATCTGAGCAGGATTAATAAGTAATCAAAAGAGTAAAGGAATCAGAGAACAAACTAGAACAATAGAAACTTCAACGGAGGTAGAATCTTCTCAATATCCAAAGCAAAAGCATAAAACTATAAAAACTATGAATGTGAAAAAAACCTAAAGGAAGAGGGATTTCTCTCTAAGATTCTGATCTAAAATCTAAAATTATGCTAATGAGAATCTGTCCTCAGTCTCTACTTGTTCCCTGGCTCTAGTATGTGTTTCTGGGCCGAAAACTGGGTCCAAACTTGGCCCAAAATTGCCCCCAGCGTTTTCTGTGATTTCTGCAGGTCGCGCATGTCACACGTACGCATCAGTCACGCGCACGCGTCGCTGGTCATCTTCGCATATCACGCGTACGCGTCAGGCAGGCGCATGTGTCGCCGTGCAAACTCCAATCCACGTGTACGCATCAGGTACATGCACGTGTCTCTGTGCAAATCTCCAAATCATGTGCACGCGTGAGCCATGCGTGCGCGTCGATGCTCACTGGTTATCTCCTTTATTTCTTGTGTTCCTTCCATTTTTGCAAGCTTCCTCTCCATCCTCTAAGCCATTCCTGCCCTCTAAAGCTTGAAAACACTTAACACGTAGATCATGGCATCAAATGGTATAAAGGGGAATTAAAATACACAAATTAAAGGCTTAGGAAGCAAGTTTTCAACCATAGAACAAAACTAGGAAGGACTTGTAAAACCATGCAATTTGTATGAATAAGTGTGCAAAGACTTGAAAAATCACTCAATTGAGCACAAGATAAACCATAAAATAGTGGTTTATCAATCTTCCCACACTTAAACATTAGCATGTCCTCATGCTAAGCTCAAGGAGATATAAAGAATAAATAGGGAAAAGTAAGACTCATGAAATGCAACCTATGAATGCAACTATATGCTAAGATGATTCTGTCTACTCGGTTAAAAGCATATCAGTTCTCCAAGACAAATATAAATCAGATTCCACTAATTCAAATCATACAGTAAGGATAAGTAAACTTGTAAGAAGATAGCTCATGAAAGCAGGGAACATAGAATCAAGCATTGACCCCTCACTGGTAGTGTATATGCATTCTAATATCTCAAGTGTATAGGGTAGTCCACTCTAGTCTTCTCTAGTCATGCTTTCTAAACTTTGTTCTTCACCTAACCAATCAACAAATATTTAATGTACCAATACAAACATCATGAGGTCTTTTCAAGGTTGTAATGGGGCTAAGGTAAGGGTGAGGATATATGTATGGCTAAGTTCTCATTTAAACACACACACTCTATATACTTCTAAAATCATGCCTAACTACCCAAAATTTCCACTTTTGCATCTCATACTCATGTATCAACTTTTCTTTAATTTTATCACATATGCATTGATCTTTTATTAAACTTAATATTGGGGTAATTTTGTCCCCTTATTTATTTTTTTACTTAGTTAATTGAATATTTTTGGTCTTTTTTTATTTTAAAGTAAACATAACTTATCAATGTACATGAATTTTTTTAATTTTTCTGGTTTCACATGAGTAGGTACCCAAATTTCCAATATTTTGTCATTTAAACATTGTACATTTTCATTAACCCAAGTTCCCACAGTTTCCCACACTTGATTGACACACAATCTCTAAACCATGTTCCAATTTATAGTCTTCAAACAAGTTTAACACAAATTTTTTAATTTAAATTAGTGAAAAATATTATAAAATAGAGTCTTGAAAAGAAATAGATTACTTTAACTAAGTAAACATACATGCAAACAATTATTATCATGCAATCTATTCTATCTAACAAAAAAAAAAGCTAAAATGTTGGTGTTAAGAGAGAGAGAGATTACCTTCGGGAGTTAGGTACTGACCGACCTCCCTACACTTAAAGCTTGGCACCATCCTCGGTGCCATGAGTCAGAAACAAAGGGGGGATGGTAACAGCATCTCCACAGTCGGGGTCGTCATGGCTCCCGGTACTGGTAGGTGAGGTGGAGTTCGGAGTATCCGGTTCCTCCTCAGGTGGGTGGATGTCAACAATCAACTCCTTGAGGTATGTAAATCGGCGCTTGTTATGGCGCTCCATTCACTTTGCCTGCCGGTCAAGGCGGTCCAATCTCTGAAGTATCTGAAGGAGCAGTTGGTTTGTTGAAGGTGCTTGTGATGTGGAAGGGAAAGGAATATTTTCGGTCGGGTCTGCAGTCCGGTTGGTAGTATCTCCTGGGGGTCTGATGTACTTCCCGTTGGGGACATACTGGTCATCCCGTGGAATTATATTCTTGGTGTCCCCAGCTCTGTAGTAGACTATGGCTGCAGAGACTAGATCTGAAACCAAGGCGGGAAAGGGTAGGTTGCCCGCAATCTGTACGTGTCCCATGGCGTGCTGGAGGTGTCTTGGTAAGTTGAGAGGCTGGTCTATAAGGATACACCTGATGAGAACAGCCATGTCTGTGGTGAAGGAGGACTTGTGAGTGCTCAGAAAGACGTAGTGGGACATAATCTGTGCCCTCACTCGAGCCACCAAGGTAAGTGCTGAAGCCAGTATGCCCTTAGGTCGGGATCGATGGTATCCATAGATCCATCTGCTGCCAGGTTGTGCAATAACTCTTAGGACGTCGTCCTAGTCAAATTGGTATATCTGGTGCTTGATAGAGACTTCTTGGTATACGTCCAATCATTATGGAGCAGGGGGGAGATCCAAGGCTCTGAATGGCCCCTTCGGATATAGGGACTTACTTTTGACGGACATAGACAGACTGCTGGGCGCGCATGTGAAAATTGGAGTAGAATTCAACTACCAATGAGAGGTTGACCTGCCGTGGCTGCCTCCGTAAGAATCTCCATTGCCTGCACTCAATGCGGGGCTCTACAAAATCAACATTGTGGGTAGGGAGGATGAGTAAGTGCTCATTGTTGTAGTTCCGCTCAGCCAGGATGGGTAACATCTGCTCACAGTAGCAGTTAGTGAACTGCGCAATGTCCCTTGCTGGAAAGGCTTTCTCGGTTTCATCGACCTTAATGATCCTCTTGACCCGCTTTGTTGTCAGTTTGACTGATGTTGGGGATGGTTCCGCAGCTGGTGCTCTTTTCGTCCCCCTCCTCGCCGTTGACTTGTTAAAGGCTTTCTCTTTACCCTTCTTGGTGGGCATCCTGAAAAAGGAGAAAAAAGGGACATGAAATTAAATAGCTAGAACCGGAAGGAGGAAAATACAAGTGCTAATCAATGCCATGGTAAAGAAGAATATCGTAAACACATGGTCGCGATTCCATGTAATTAGGACATCAATGGAGATATACCATGATAAAGTAAGACAATTAAATGCAAGATGTTTATTAGCATGCCGGCAAAGGCATGAGTAGCATAGATCAAGCATTAATAGCTTAATTTGATTATCAAATGTAACAAACTAACAATCACGTTTGTATTGACAATTATATTGAATCAATAAAATATTACAAGGGTTTTGTGAAAAACAGGCAGTGGAGTAGAAGAGTAGAATAATTAATAATTCACAATGCCATACGGAATTTTCACAAACACTTGGTATGCATGTAAAATATCTTAGGAAAAGTATGAAATCCAACATGCATGTAACCTAAAAATTAGTATTAATTGTCAAATCACACCCTAATATATCCACAAGCAAAATATAGAAGAAAACAATCACCTATTTAAATTTCTAACACCAACATAAAAATGCATGGAAGAAAAAAGAAAAAGAAACCATAGATAATGAAATTAAAAGAAAAATAAAGAAGAAGGAAACATAAATTAAAGTAATAATGAAAGGGTAAAAGGGGAAGAAGAAAAGAACCTAGATGAAGAAGATGAAGAAGGAAAGAAGAAAATAATAGAAAGTAAGAAAGAATAAGGAAGAAGAAAGAAAGAAAGAAGAAGAAATAATGAGGATTGAATAGAATTAGGACTGGAGGGGTGGAGGATTTGAAATCAGGCGCTCAGGTGTTTTAGTTGTGCGTTGCATGCGATGCGTACGCGTGCATCACGCGTACGTGTGGGCCGCGGAAATATTAGGTCACGCGTACGTGTCAGGGACGCGTACGCGTGACATGGGTTGTGCAATTGGCGCGAGGGCATCCTCGCGCATGCACAACTTTCTGTCACATACGCACATATTCCAAAATTGGATATGACGCGTACGCGTCAGGGACGCGTACGCGTCAGGGACGCGCACGCGTCAGGGACGCGCACGCGTGGTTGGCCCAATTGGGAAAATGATGCGTACACGTCAGGGATGCGTACGCGTGATAAGACTTGTGCTCCCAGCATAGTTCCAGCGCCACACCATCATAACTCTCTGGCCATACACCCATTTACGCCGATTTACAAGGTCACGCATATGTGTGAGGAACCCGTACGCGTGGACTGGTGATTTTTCAAGTGACGCGTACGCGTCAGGGACGCATATGCGTGGTCTTGTTTGTGCCTACAGCACAATTCCAGCCCTGTTCCCTGATGACAAGTCATCTTATGCTAGTTTTACAAGCATTTTTCATTAGTTTCATTAGGTTTTATGCACTTTCTTGCACAATAAGTAATTGGAGTGAATTTTTATGATTTTCTTGAATCAATCAAACATTATCTATTTTACACAAAATCGTAGGTTTTAAGCTAGAATTAATTGATTTTATAAATGATGCAAAGATCTAGTGATTTTGGCGGGACTTTGATTAGTTGTTTGGGTGCTTGTAGGTGAAGAAATGATAAAAAAAAGGAAAGAAGAGTTTTGGAGCACGCTTTGGACCTTAGGCCACACTTTAAAAAGCGTGATCCATGAAAATAAAGCATGGTGTTCAAAAGGCAACAAGGAACGTTCAAAACATTGAACGTAGCTCTCCAAGAAACATGCACACCAAAGAGCAAGAAAAAGGTGCAGCACATGCCAAGGCATAGCGTTCAAAGAAGAGAACGCTACGTTGCCTTTCTTTCCCTTTTTTGTGACTCTTGGTGAAGAAGCAAGGCGCGTCACAACAATCCTCAAGCTACGCTCACTTTCTTTCCCTTTTTCGTGAAGCTTGGCTTGAAAACAAGGGAGCAAAGCCAGCACTCAAAGGATGCAACGTAGCGCTCGAAGAGGGGGCACCAAGGGAGCTGAGCACACATCAAGACAAGGAGGAGTAGCGCTCAAAATTCGAGCGTAGCGCTCCCTATTGCCAACGTTTTTGTTCTTCAAGCCTTGGGAGGAAGACTCAACAAGAGGCAGCGTTCAAAATTTGAACGTAGCGTTCAAAGAGTGAATGCTATGGATAAGGAGCTGCTAGGCAAGGGAGCTTGGCACAAGGGGAGCCAGGAGTGAACGTAGCGTTCACAAAACACAACTGAATGCTCCCCTGGGAGCTGACCCATGCCTCCAACCTAACTTGAACCGAAGCCAACTGGACCCATCCTTCTTCAAATCCAAAAACTAAAAGGCCCATTCCAAGCATTGAAGACCAAAATAGAAAGTGTATAAATATGATTAAGTTTGATTTGTAGAGGACCTTTTAGCTCATTTTAGTTTTCTCACTTTTAATTTTCAATTGTTTTAAATTTGGGATTTGGGAATTTGGATCTGAGTTTTCTTTCTGTATTTTCTTTCTTCTGCAACTTTTACTTTCTGTTTGGGTTTTTGAATTGAGATTGAAGAGCTCCATTGATTCCTGATCTGAGAATCATCTTTGCTTTTCTTTCACTTAGTTTTGGGAATTGGAGAATTGGATCTAAGTTCTTTTGCTATTTCAAATTAATTTTCTTCTGCAATTTCTTTTCTGTTGGATCAAGGGAGTAATTGAGATCTAGATTTACTTTCTAATCTCATTCCTCTTCTTCGATCTTCAATTTTTCTTTTAGAATTTTACAATTGAGCTAAGTTTTGTTGCTGTTTATTTCTTCAAGCACTTTTCTATTTCTGTTTGGCTATTGAGCTGATTCTCTTCATCTCATAGCTCTCTAATTTACGTTAGCTTGCATTTTCTAGTTCAATTTTGAATCCCAGTACCTAAATCCTGTTGTTCTTCAAAGCAATTTACATTTCTCAGCAATTTAGATTCAGTAATTTACATTTCTTGCACTTTAAGTTTCTGCAATTTACTTTTCTTGCAATTTAAGTTTCAGCTCTTTTACTTTCTTGTTCTTTAATTTTTTGCAATTTACTTCTTCAGCACCTTTAGATTCAGTCAATTTACCTTCTGCACTTTACTTTTCTGCCCAATTTACCTTCTGCACTTTTACTTTCTTGCAATTTAGTTTCTGTTAATCAAAATCACTCAAATCATCAAATATTCGCTTGACTAAATTCATCACCTAGCTAAAATTGCTCAATCCATCAATCCCTGTGGGATCGACATCACTCTTGTGAGTAATTACTACTTGATGCGACCCGGTAAACTTTCCGGTGAGTTTTGTGTGGAATCGTTTTTCCCTTATCAAGTTTTTTGCGCCTTTGCCGGGGATTGATTTAGATTGACAATGATTTAGTAGGGTGAGAATCTAGATTAAGCATTTTTTTTATTTTTACTAAGCACACTAATTGTTTGAATTTTTGCTTAAGCTAACATTCACCTCACTATAGCAGTAGAGTGTTTTATTTTTGTTTCTGGTTTTGTGTTTTATGTCAGGAGGAAGAGGAGGTGAGTCCACATCCTTTAACCTTGACGAGAGAACCCTCCGAAGATTGAGAAGAGAAGCAAGAGGGAAAGTAGTTATTGGTGAAGAGGAATTAGAGGAGGAAGATCAAGTAATGGATGATAACATTCCAGATCACAGTGATGGTGTGGCCAACAACAATGGTCAACCTCAAAGAAGAGTCTTAGCCTCATACACTATCCCCAACCCAAAGAATTATCGGAGTAGCAATTTAACCACCAATGTCAATGCCAATAACTTTAAACTCAAGCCTCAATTGATTACCCTAGTTCAAAACAATTGCCAATATAGAGGAAGTGCTGCTGAGGATCCAAACCAACACCTCTCTGTGTTTTTGAGAATCTGTGACACTGTCAAAACCAATGGAGTCAACCCTGACATCTATAAGCTTCTTTTATTCCCATTTTGACTAAGAGACAAAGCCACATATTGGTTAGAAACCTTCCCTAAGGAGAGCATTACTAGCTGGGATGATTTGGTTAGCAAATTCTTAGCCAAATTCTATCCACCTCAAAGAGTCATTAAGCTAAAAACTGATGTGCAAACCTTCAAAAAGTAAGAAGGAGAGTCATTGTATGAAGCTTGGGAGAGGTATAAAGCTCTAATCAGAAGGTGTCCAGACGAAATGTTCAGTGAATGGGTGAAGTTCCAGAATTTCTATGAAGACTTGTCTTTTCCTTCAAGGAAAGCTTTGGATTATTCATTAGGGGGATCTTTTCAAAAGATGAAAACTGTTCAAGAGGCACATGATCTCATAGACATGGTGGCCAATAGTGAGTATTTCTACTCTTCTAAAAGGCAAGCAGCTCCAAAGAAAGGTGTATTTGAGCTTGAAGGAGTTGATACTATATTAGCTCAAAACAAACTCATGCACCAGCAGCTCCAACAACAAATTAAAACAATGTCAAAGAGGATGAATGGATTGTAACTTGCAGCAGTGAGCACAACCAACCAACCACCAGTGGTGTGGGGACAGCAAGAGGAAAACTATGAGGAGCAGCAGCCTGAGCAAGTGCAGTACATGCAAAATCAAGGTTCTAGATCAACTGACTTTCATGGAGACACATACAACTCATCCTAGAGAAACCACCCCAACCTGAAATGGGAAGAGAACCAAAACCAGCAACCTTGGCAAAGAAACTCAAACCAAAACAACTTCAGAAACACAAACCATGAAAACCATCAAAACACTAACCAAAATCCATACAGAAAACCACAAAACAATCAACCTCAACCTGACTGCTATCCACCCAATAACTCATCCACTAACCAAAACAACTATCATTCACCCTCAACATCCCATAATCAACCACAACCACCCCAGGAATCTCAAAGGATCTCCAACTTGGAGATATTAATGGAGAGGATGATGAAACATCATGAATTGGCCAACAAAAACCATGAAGCTTCATTGAGGAACTTGGAAAGGTAAATTGGTCTATTATCAAAGCAAACAGTGGCCGAGAGACCAACTAATGCACTACCAAGTGACACCATTCCCAACCCCAAGGAAGAATGCAAAGCCATCCAATTAAGGAGTGGAAGAACCTTGGTAAACGACAAGAGGCCAGCTTAGAAAGAAACTAACAAGAAGCCCGTGGAGAATCATGAGGCCATCAATAAAGAGCAAATGACACTTAAAGACAAGCAAGATCAAGAGAAGCTCAAAGAGAAAGAGGAACCTCAGGCTTCAAAGAAGGGAAAGGAATTCATGGAGGAACAGTCACAAGAACAAAGGACAATGGTGAAGACTCACATACCTCCTTTGCCATATCCTCAAAGGTTTAACAGAGAGCTTAAAGATCAACAGTTCCCCAAGTTCATAGAAGTGTTTAAGAAGCTGGAGATCAACATTCCACTTGCTGAGACTCTAAAACAAATGCCTCTATAAGCAAAATTCCTCAAAGAGCTCATCAACAAGAAAAGGAGTTGGAATGAGAAAGAGACAGTGATCCTAACACAAGAACACAGTGCTGTCATCCAAAGAGGTCTTCCTCCAAAACTCAAAGATCTAGGAAGCTTCATCCTATCCTACACTATAGGCAACAGAACATTGGACAGGGCTCTCTATGACTAGGAGCCAGCATCAATTTAATGCCCCTCTCACTAAAGAAGGAGCTTACAATAGAGGAAGTCAGGCTGACCAGGCTGCCACTCTAAATGGCTGACAGAGCACTCAAGATACCAAATGGGGTTATGGAAAATTTATTAGTGAAGATTGGAGAATTCATTTTCCCTGCTAACTTTATTATCCTGGACATGGAAGAAGAGGGACACAGTTCAATTATATTGGGACGGCCTTTCTTAGCAACAGCAAGAGCCGTCATTGATGTGGAGAAAAGAGAGATGACCCTCAGGATGCATGATGAAAAGATGATCATCAATGTCTTTGACAAACGGATTTTCTGTGAGTAAGGAATTCACAAATAAGCTCTCGTTGCAAGTATAGTTTCTAAACCAGCAAAAAACCCTTTCGTACAAGAGTTTGGTTGTCACAAGTAACAAACCCTTAATAAAATTGATGACCGAAGTATTTAAACGTCGGGTCATCTCTCAAGGAATTGCAAGGAAGTATGATTTATTATTGGTTATGGAAAAGTATCTTTTTGGGGTTTTTGAAATAGGGAACAAGGAAAATAAATTGTCAAGAAAGTAAATTAATTATCATGAAAACCATTGCAAGGTATGAGAACTGGAAGTCCCATCCTAGTTATCCTTATCAATTGTGATGAGAATTGTTTATTGCTCCCACTTAGTTAACCCTTACTAAATAAAGGAAAGTCAAGTGGACCAAAAAGTGGGATTTCTCAAGTCCTAGTCAACTCCTATGGAAAGACTAGCTTTAGAGGGATCCAAATTAATCAGCAAATTCCAATTTTCAATCAACAACTGAGTTTGATAACTCAAGTGTCACCAATTACTCAACCAAAGCTAGGAACGTAAAAAAGCTAAATTAAAATCATAAAACTGAAATACCTCAAATTGCATTAAATAAAGAAATCAAATCTAACATGGAGTTCATAAATCAAATTGGGAAAATAAAAAAAACTAAAGTAATTGAATAAATAAAAGTAGAAGATAAACTAAATTAAAGGAACATTGAACCTGAAATTGAGAAGAAGAAGAAATCCTAATCCTAAAATCTAAGAGAGAGGAGAGAGCCTCTCTCTCTAGAAAACTACATTTAAAACCTAAAATTGTCAATTATGAGAAGTGTCTGATGATTCCTCCACTCTGTAGCCTCTAATATGTGTTTTCTGGGCCGAAAACTAGATCAAAAATAGCCCAGAAATTGCTGGTTGCGAATCTTAATATGCTGGTTTTCCGTCAATGCGACGCGTGCGCGTGATATGACGCGTGCGCGTCGCCTAGCTGTACAGCCAATATGGCAAATTATATAACATTCCGAAGCCCGGATGTTAGCTTTCCAACACAACTAGAACTGCCTCATTTGGATATCTGTGGCTCAAGTTATGACCGTTTGAGTGCGAAGAGGTCAGGGCTAACAGCTTTACAGTTCCTTCAATTTCTTGTATTCCTTCCACTTTTGTATGCTTCCTTTCCATCCTACAAGCCATTCCTGCCCTGTAATCCCTGAAATTACTTAACACACATATCAAGGCATCGACTGGTAATAAGAGAGGATTAAAGTTAGTAAATTTAAGACCAAAGAAGCATGTTTTCAATCAAAGCATAGAATTAGGAAGGAAAATGTAAAACATGTGAATTATATGAATAAGCATGAGAATAATGGATAAAAACCACTCAATTTAGCATAAGATAAACCATAAAATAGTATTTTATCAGTCTTCAAGGCCATGCAACACCCTCCAGAGAAGGAAAAGCACATGAGAGTGGAAATGATAGAAGAAGTGGAGGAGGAGCTACTAGAAGATGACAACCAGGAGGAACAAGAAGAGGAAATAGAGGTGGAACAAGAGTTCATAGCAGAGGAAGTGGTAGAGATCTCCTTTGAAAGCAAGGCAGAGGAGAAGCCAAAATATGAGTTAAAGCCTATCCCCCATCATCTCAAGTATGTATTTCTTGGAGAAGCAGAGGCCCTGCCAGTGATCATAAACGCCTCCTTGAACATAGAAGAAGAAACAAAGCTGATTGAAGTGTTGAAAGCTCACAAGACTGCCTTGGGTTTGATAATTGATGATATCAAAGGCATAAGCTCTGCCATTTGTATGCATAAAATTCTGTTGGAGAAAGATTCAAGGCCTGTAGTTCAACCCCAATGAAGACTTAACCCAACCACGAAGGAGATGGTTCAAAAAGAAGTGGTGAAGCTATGGAATGCTGGAATTATATACCCAATCTCTGACAGCTCTTGGGTGAGCCTAGTACAGGTTGTGCCAAAGAAGGGAGGAATGACAGTCATTTCCAATGAAAAGAACGAGTTAATCTCCACAAGGACAGTGACTGGGTGGAGGATGTGCATAGATTATAGAAGATTGAATGATGCAACAAGGAAAGATCACTTTCCTCTCCCATTCATTGACTAGATGCTAGAAAGATTGGTTGGACATACATACTATTGCTTTCTGGACGGGTACTCTGGGTACAATCAAATAGTGGTGGATCCCAAGGATCAAGAAAAGACTTCCTTTACCTGTCCATTTGGAGTTTTTGCCTACAGAAGGATGCCCTTTGGTCTATGCAATGCCCCTGCAACTTTTCAAAGGTGTATACTTTCTATATTTTCTGACATGGTGGAGAAGTTTTTAGAAGTATTCATGGATGATTTTTCTGTCTTTGGCATTCATTTAACACTTGCTTACATCATCTAAGTCTTGTTTTGAAAAGATGCCAAGAAACTAATCTGGTATTGAATTGGGAGAAATGCCATTTCATGGTTCCTGAAGGGATAATTCTTGGGCATAAGGTTTCAAGCAAAGGTAAAGAAGTTGACAAAGCAAAAATAGAAATCATTGAAAAACTTCCTATACCTGTTAATGTAAAAGCAGTAAGGAGTTTTCTTGGACATGCTGGTTTTTACAGGAGGTTCATGAAAGATTTTTCAAAAATAGCAAAACCATTGAGCAATTTGCTAATGATTGATAGTCCTTTCATCTTTGATGACAATTGCAAGCATGCCTTTGAAACTTTGAAGAGAAAACTCATTACAGCACCAATCATCACACCCCCTGATTGGGAATTACCTTTTGAACTTATGTGTGATGCAAGTGACTTTGCAATTGGTGTTGTATTGGGGAAAAAGAGAGACAAGCTGCATCATGTTATATACTATGCTAGCAAGGTGTTAAATGAAGCACAGAAAAATTATACCACCAAAGAAAAAGAGCTCTTGGCAATTGTATATGCATTTGATAAATTTAGACAATACTTGATTGGTTCAAAGGTTATAGTATATACTGATCATGCTGCTCTCAAGTATCTCATGTCTAAACAGGACTCAAAGCCAAGGCTTATTAGGTGGGTGTTGCTGCTTCAAGAATTTGATATTGAAGTGAGAGATAGGAAAGGGAATGAGAACGAAGTAGTAGACCACTTGTCAAGACTACCACAAGAAGCTAATCTAGCTCCACATTTAGTGAATGAAAGCTTTCCAGATGAACATCTCTTACAAATCCAACAAGTTCCCTGGTTTGTAGACATTGTAAACTACAAGGTTGGAATGAAGATCCCTCAAGAATTCACCAAGCAACAAGTGAAGATGCTGCTCAATAAAGCCAAGAAATTCTTATGGGATGAACCATTCTTATTCAAGAGGTGCCTAGATGGAATGATTAGGAAATGTGTTCCTGAGAGTGAGATGAGAGACATACTATGGCATTGTCATGGCTCAGCTTATGGTGGACATTTTGGACCAGAAAGAACAGCAGCCAAAGTACTTTAAAGTGGATTTTATTGGCCAACCATCTTCAAGGATGCTAGAGAGTTTGTTCGTCAATGCAATGAGTGCCAAAGAGCTGGAGGATTAACAAGAAGGAATGAGATGCCTCAAAACTATATCTTGGAAGTAGAACTCTTTGATCTTTGGGGAATAGATTTTATAGGCCCCTTTCCACCCTCATATTCTTTCAAATACATACTGGTGGCAGTAGAGTATGCCTCAAAGTAGGTGAAAGCCATAGCAACAACCACATGTGATGCACAAATTGTCCTTCAATTCCTTAAGAAGCACATTTTAACTAGATATGGAGTGCCTAAAGGTCTTGTTAGTGATGGTGGTAGTCATTTTTGCAACAAACAAATGGAGAAACTACTTCACAAATATGGGGTGATGCATAAAGTAGCTACACCATATCATCCACAGACCAATGGCCAAGCAGAGCTTGCAAATAGGGAGTTGAAGAGGATCTTGGAGAAAACAGTGGGAAGCACAAGAAAGGATTGGGCCAGAAAATTAGAAGATTCTCTCTGGGAATATAGGACAGCCTTCAAAACTCCTATTGAAAAGTCACCTTTTCAGTTGTTGTATGGCAAATCTTGCCACCTTCCTGTAGAGATTGAGCACAAAGCTTTCTGGGCCACTAAACTCCTCAACCTAGATTCTCAAGTAGTAGGAGAGAAGAGGTTATTGCAATTAAATGAGTTGGATGAGTTTAGACTGGAAGCCTATGAAAACGCTAAGATATACAAGGAAAAAGCTAAGAGATGGCATCACAAAAGGATCTCAAAGAAGGAGTTTAAACCAGGACAGCAAGTACTCTTGTATAACTCCAGACTCAAAGTTTTCCCTGGCAAACTCAAGTCTAAGTAGACTGGTCCCTACTTGGTGACAAAGGTTCTTCCTTATGGAAGCCTTGAATTGCTAGATGAAACAACAAAGAACAATTTCACATCAAATGGGCACAGAGTAAAGCATTACTTGGGAGGCCATTGGGACAAAGAGAAGGAGATTCAGAAATTAAGCTGAGCAAGAATGAAGGATGTCAAGCTAGTGACATTAAAAGAGCGCTTGTTGGGAGGCAACCCAACCAAAGGTTGTTTTCTTCTCTTAACTATTTCAATAAGAAGGTTAAGTAGTTTTATCTGTATTGCAATGAGCTAAGTTTGGTGTTGCACACCAAAACAATTTAAGGGTGAATGAAGGATGCTAAATTTGGTGTTCCACCAAAAATCTCATTCAAAAACACAATTCAACCCTCTACATAACCGGTTACTAGCTCCAAGCAATCAGGAAAACCACTAAAGCACTGTCTGTTTTCTAGTTTTTAGCTGTATTACTTTCAACAAAAGCACAAAGTTTCATGTAACTGATGCAGCATAGATAGTAGCAAGGGACTAAGTTTGGTGTTCCCCACCAAAGTAAGTTCCAAAAACTACAACAGTTCATGCATGCTAACCATTTACCTAAGTGCTTCGACAAACAAGCAACTTCTAATAATTATGTAGAAAGACATTCAGCCTCTTAAAAGAATCATCACCAAAGAAAATGCAAAAGTAAAAGATGATGATGATAAAAGGGAAGCTGAAATACACTCCTGAGAGGTTGTACTGTCACAAAATTCACGTTGCTTTGAGATATTCTGAATGAGAAGTTGTTGCTTACATTGATGTTTAGTTCAAATAATGCAAACTTTGATGTCTGCACTAGTTTAAATGCTTGTCTTCACACTCATCTGCATTAAACTCATATTTTGTTTCCCTTTTGCATCAATAAGAGAAAAATGTTTGAAATAGAAAGTGATTGTTCAATGTGGTAGGAATTAGAATGAAGTTTGTGGTGGTAATTGCTTGATTAAGATGATAAGCTCAATAATAAAAGCTTCATAATAGAGTGTTCTATGTAGTGTGAACTTAGTTGCTGTCATAAAACCTTTTATTAATGAACATCCCTGGAAAACAAAGAAAAGTGAGAAAGAAAAAGAAAAAAAAAGCCAAGAGCAAGGTTTACTCATGTTTAGTGCTTGCTTTGGGACAAGCAAGGTTTAAGTTTGGTGTTGTGATGACAAGTCATCTTATGCTAGTTTTACAAGCATTTTTCATTAGTTTCATTAGGATTTATGCACTTTATTGCACAATAAGTAAGTAATTGGAGTGGATTTTTATGATTTTCTTGAATCAATCAAACATTATCTATTTTACACAAAATCATAGGTTTTAAGCTAGAATTAAATGATTTTATAAATGATGCAAAGATCTAGTGATTTTGGTGGGACTTTAATTAGTTGTTTGGGTGCTTGTAGGTGAAGAAATGATAAAAAAAAGGAAAGAAGAGTTTTGGAGCACGCTTTGGACCTTAGGCCACGCTTTAAAAAGTGTGACCCATGAAAATAAAGCATGGCGTTCAAAAGGCAACAAGGAACGTTCAAAACATTGAACGTAGCGCTCCAAGAAGCATGCACACCAAAGAGCAAGCAAAAGGTGCAGCGCATGCCAAGGCATAGCGTTCAAAGAAGAGAACGCTACGTTGCCTTTCTTTCCCTTTTTTGTGACTCTTGGTGAAGAAGCAAGGCGCATCACAATAATCCTCAAGGCTAGCGTTCAAAGGAGTCAATGCTACGCTCACTTTCTTTTCCTTTTTCGTGAAGCTTGGCTTGGAAACAAGGGAGCAAAGCCAGTGCTCAAAGGATGCAACGTAGCGCTCGAAGAGGGGGCACCAAGGGAGCTGAGCGCGCATCAAGGCAAGGAGGAGTAGTGATAAACCATTATTTTACGGTTTATATTGTGTTTAATTATGTGGTTTTATAAAATCTTTACCCACTTATTCATTAAATTAGCATGTATTTACAATTCCTTCCCAAAATTACTCCATGGTTGAAAACTTGCTTCCTAGAGACTTTTAATTATGTATTTTAATTCTCCTTTATTCCATTGGATGCCGTGATCTGTGTGTTAAGTGTTTCAGGCTTTAAAGGGCATGAATGACATGGAGATTGGAAAGGAGTCTTGCAAAAATGGAAGGAACACAAGAAATGGAGGAGAGCAGCGAGAAGTGACGTGGACGCATGGCTCATAGAGGAAATTACAGTGAAGCGCTCACATGCCTAACGCGAACGTATGGATTGGAAACTGCACAAGTGACGCGAATGTGTGGACGACGCGCACGCGTGGCAAGGCAAAACGCTGGGTGACGCGAACGCCTGGATGACGCGATCGCGTGACATGCGCGATCTGCAGAATCTGCAGAATTCGCTGGGGGCAATTTTGGGCCCAGTTTTGACCCAGTTTCGGCCCAGAAAAATAGATTAGAGCCAGGGAACATGCAGAGACCAGAGGACAACATTCATTCGGCATAATTTTAGTTTTTATATCTGAATTTACTCCTCCTCTAGGTTTTCTCTCTACACATTCATAGTTCTTAGGATTTTGATTTTATTTTTTTTTGGATTGGAATATTGAGAAGAATTATTACCTCCGTCAAGACTTCGTCATTCTAGTTTGTTTCCTTACTTGTCACTTACTCTTTCATATCCTTAATTTCTTCAGAGTTACTGTTGGATTATTTTTAGAATTTATTAATACAAGAACTATTTTTATTTTAATTGATCATTTTAATTATTATTTATAATGTCTTTCTTTATTTCCCTTTCTTATTTCGTGAATTTTACAATCATAATGAGCGAGTAGTTCCATAACTTGATTGGGAGTTGGTTGAAAGGAGGACCTTGAGTTGGAATGATCAAGAGTAAAATTATAGTTGGGTTTAGCGTTGGGTCGCCCTCTAATCACTGACACTAGTCCTTCCCATGGGAGAGGATTAGAACTTGTGAATAGAAACTGACTTCCAACTTGCTTAACTTTCCTTTATCTGGTAAAGGATACCTGAGCAGGCAACCTTCAATTATCAATTTTATCTTGGGAGAACTCCAACAAGGATAGGCCTTCCAACTAATCTACTCCCGGTCAAGTTTTTTATTTAAATTACATAAATTCTCTCATTTAATTTCCTGTTTATCAACTCAAACCATTTTAGAAAACATCTGATAAATAAAATAACACACCTTTCTGCAACTCGTTGGGAGATGACCTGGGATTCATACTCCCAGTATTTTAATTCTAATTTTGTGACAACCCCTTCAAAATTAATAAGTGGATTTTTGGTTACTTAAGAACTATACTTGCAACGCATCTCTTACAATGATTTCTTAACTCGCCAATTTCTGCCATGTCAAGTAGCGCTAAAAAATTCGAGCATAGCGCTCCCTTTTGCCAACGTTTTTGTGCTTCAAGCCTTGGGAGGAAGACTCAGCAAGAGGCAGCGTTCACAATTTGAACGTAGCGTTCAAAGAGTGAATGCTATGGACAAGGAGCTGACAGGCAAGGGAGCTTGGTACAAGGGGAGCCAAGAGTGAACGTAGCGTTCACAAAACACAACTGAACACTCTCCTGGGAGCTGACCAATGCCTCCAACCCAACTTGAACCGAAGCCAACTGAACCCATCCTTCTACAAATCCAAAAACCAAAAGGCCAACTCCAAGCTTTGAAGACCAAAATAGAAAGTGTATAAATAGGATTAAGTTTGATTTGTAGAGGACCTTTTAGCTCATTTTAGTTTTCTCACTTTTAATTTTCAATTCTTTTAAATTTGGGATTTGGGAAATTTGGATCTGAGTTTTCTTTCTGCATTTTCTTTCTTCTGCAACTTCTACTTTCTGTTTGGGTTTTTGAATTGAGATTGAAGAGCTCCATTGATTCCTAATCTGAGAATCATCTTTGCTTTTCTTTCAATTAGTTTTGGCAATTGGAGAATTGGATCTAAGTTATTTTGCTGTTTTTAAATTCATTTTATTCTGCAATTTCTTTTCTGTTAGATCAAGGGAGTAATTGAGATCAAGATTTACTTTCTAATCTCATAACTCTTCTTCGATCTTTAATTTTTCTTTTAGAATTTCACAATTGAGCTAAGTTTCCTTGTTTATTTCTTCAAGCACTTTTCTATTTCTGTTTGGCTATTGAGCTGATTCTCTTCATCTCATAGCTCTCTGATTTACTTTAGCTTGCATTTTCTAGTTCAACTTTGAATCCCAGTACCTAAATCCTATTGTTCTTCAAAGCAATTTACGTTTCTCAGCAATTTAGATTCGGTAATTTACATTTCTTGCACTTTAAGTTTCTGTAATTTACTTTTCTCGCAATTTAAGTTTTCAGCTCTTTTACTTTCTTGTTCTTTAAGTTTCTGCAATTTACATCTTTAGCACCTTTAGATTCAGTCAATTTTCCTTCTGCACTTTACTTTTCTACCCAATTCACCTTCTGCACTTTTACTTTCTTGCAATTTAGTTTTTGTTAATCAAAATCACTCAAATCATCAAATATTCGCTTGACTAAATTCATTACCTAACTAGAATTGCTCAATCCATCAATCCCTGTGGGATCGACCTCACTCTTGTGAGTAATTACTACTTGATGCGACCTGATACACTTGCCGGTGAGTTTTGTGTGCAATCCTTTTTCCCTCATCACTACTGCGCAACTCTCTGTTCAATTCCACTTTATCTCGCACGCACATATGACGTGGCCGCGTCAGCGACGCTTGTGCGTCATGCATTTTTCTTATTTATGTAGAATGCAGATGAATATGCAGAAATTATGAATGAACACTAATAATAAAATAAGATGAAACTAAGAATAAAAATGAAAGATCATCCCATGGTGGGTTGTCTCCCACCTAGCACTTTGCTTTTACGTCCTTAAGTTGGACGGTCCATAGGCTCAATCTGCTTCTGTTGGTGGATCTTCCAAGAGGAAGACCTCTAACTCTTTATGGTCCTTCATCTTCTCACTATGATACAGCTTTAAGAAATGTCCATTAACCTTGATGAATTTAGAGCTTGAAGGATGACTCAGATGGAAAAACTCCGTATGGCTCTACCTTCTCTACTCTATAAGGGCCTTCCCATCTGGATCTCAGCTTTCCTGGCATTAGTCTTAGCCTGGAGTTGTAAAGGAGAACCAGAACACCAGGTCTAAACTCTCTTCTCTTGATATGCTTGTCATGCACAGCTTTCACATTCTCTTTGTATAATCTGGAGTTGTCATAAGCTTCGAGTTGAGGGGTCTCCAGTTCTACTAGTTGCAGCTTCCTTTTAGCACCAGCTTTCTCAAATCCCATGTTGCACTCCCTCACAGCCCAGAAAGCCTTGTGTTCCACTTCCACCGGGAGGTGGCAAGCCTTTTCGTACACTAAGCGGAAGGGACTCGTCCCAAGGGGTGTCTTGTACGCTGTGCGATATGCCTAGAGCGCATCAACAAGTCTGGTGCTCCAGTCCTTCCTATGAGGGTTTACCATCTTCTCCAGAATGTGCTTTATTTCTCTGTTAGACACCTCTACTTGCCCATTAGTCTGGGGATGGTAAGTTGTGTCCACTTTGTGAACAATCCCATGCTTCTTAAGTAAACATGCTAATCTCCTGTTACAAAAGCGAGTGCCTTGATCATTCATGATTGCTCGTGGTGATCCAAAGCGACAGATAATATGGTTTCTAACAAAAGAGGCAACAGTGTTAGCATCATCCACTCTCGGAAGAGTGGCAGGCCTCTAAAATGGACTAGAATTCTGATTGAGGCACACACCTTCTAATTATCTGGTCAGCACCATACCTCCATAAATATGGGTCATCCCATACATAATATTTGGACTCGCTTTTCAGCTTGTCTCTTTGATGTTTAGTAAATTTAGGAGGAAAAGTATGACTAACTAGATAATTAGCCACATGTGCATACCAAGGAACTACTTCAGATACTACATGCAAGCTATCAAATGGAAAAGCATCATTGATAGGAGTGGAGTCATCCTTGATGTGTTCAAGGTGACTCAAGTGGTCTGCCACTAAATTCTGGGAACCACTCCTATCCTTAATTTCCAAATCAAATTCTTACAGCAACAGTATCCAACGTATTAACCTTGGTTTGGACTCTTTTTTAGCTAGTAAATATTTTAGAGCTGTATGGTCTGAGTACACTACCACCTTAGTACCAAGTAAATAGGCTCAGAATTTATCCAGAGCAAAAACAATAGCTAGAAGCTCTTTTAAAGTGGTAGTGTAATTAGACTGAGCAACGTCTAGGGTCTTCGAAGCATAAGCTATTACTAAAGGATCTTTACCTTCGCGCTAAGCCAGCGCCGCTCCTACTGCATGGTTGGAGGCATCACACATAATCTCAAAAGGCTAGCTCCAGTCCGGTCCTCTCATAATTGGAGCTTGAGTCAAGGCGATCTTCAGCTTATCAAATGCATTCATGCAATCCTCACTCAACTCGAACTCAACATCCTTCTGCAGCAGTTTGGATAAAGGCAATGCTACCTTACTGAAGTCCTTGATAAATCTCTGGTAGAAACCTGCATGACCAAGGAACGAACAGACTTCCCTCACGGAGGAGGGGTAAGGTAAACTAGAAATGACATCTACCTTTGCTGGATCTACAGAAATACCTGTAATAGAAATAACGTGTCCTAGTACAATACCTTGTTTTACCATAATGTGACATTTTTCAAAATTTAATACAAAATTTGATCTAACACACCTGTCTAATACTCTAGCTAAACTATCCAAGCAAAGGCCAAATGAATCACCATAAACGATAAAGTCATCCTTGAAAACTTCCATGCAGCTCTCAATAAGGTCTGAGAAAATACTCATCATGCACTTTTGAAAAGTAGCTGGTGCATTACACAAGCCAAAAGAAAACCTCTTGTATGCATACGTTCCAAAGGGACATGTAAAAGTAGTCTTCTCCTGATCTTCAGGAGCTATATGAATTTGAAAATAGCCTGTATAACCATCTAAAAAGTAATAATGTGATTTACCTGACAAGCAATCAAGCATCTGATCAATGAATGGCAAGGGGTAATGATCCTTGCGAGTAGCTTGGTTGAGGCACCTGTAATCAATGCAAACTCTCCATGAATTCTGTACTCTAGTTGCCATGAGCTCTCCATACTCATTCTTCACTGTTGTGACTCCAGACTTCTTGGGCACCACTTGTACTGGGCTGACCCATTCACTATCTGAGATGGGGTAGATAATATCAGCTTCAAGCAGTCTGGTAACTTCCTTCTTGACAACTTCTAAGATGGTGGGGTTCAGTCTCCTTTGAGGTTGACGGACAGGCCTTGCTCCCTCTTCTAGAAATATCCTGTGCTCACAAACTTGAGGACTGATGCCTACTATATCCGCCAAGCTCCACCCAATTGCGTTATTGTGTCTCCTCAGCACACTAAGCTACTGCTCCTCCTGTTGGGAATTGAGTTCCTTTGCAATGATAACTAGGAGCTTCTGATTGTCCTCAAGTTAAGCATACTTGAGGTGGGGTGGATGGGGCTTTAACTCCAATTTCTGCTCATGGCTGGGCACTTGATCATCTGGAGCTAGTGATAATGGCAAACTGTCCTTATTGTGTTCAGAGGGTTTCCCCACACTTGGACCGTGCTCCATGTGCATCTCTTCTACTTCTTCTTGGTGAACTGCAGCTACAGTATCATCAATGATGTCGCATTGGAAGAGGGAATGATCTTCTGGAGGGTGTTTCGTAGCTTCATCCAGGTTGAAGCTCACAACTCTGCCATCTATCTCAAAGGAGTAAGTTCCTAAGAATGCATCCAACTTGAACTTTGAAGTCTTCAGCAAGGGTCTTCCAAGCAGGATGGATGATGGTCTTCCAGAGTCATTAGGGGGAATCTCCAAAATATAGAAGTCAGTAGGAAATGTGAGCCCCTTAATGCTCACCAGTACGTCCTCAGCAATTCCAACTATAGAGATAATGCTTTTATTTGCTAAAACAAAATGAGCTGCCGACCTTTTTAAGGGAGGGAGCCTCAAAGCATCATATACAGACAATGGCATTATACTAACACACACTCCTAAATCACAGATACAGTTAGAAAATTTCACACCATCTATAGTAATAGTAACCATGCATGGACCTGGGTCACTACATTTTTCAGGTATATCACCCACTAAAGCAGAAATGGAGCTACCTAGAGGAATAATTGCTAAATTCTATAATTTATCTTTACGCATGCACAAATCCTTTAGAAACTTAGCATATTTAGGTACCTGCTAAATGGCATCAAAAAGTGGAATGGTTACCTCAACCTTTTTGAATATTTCTACCATTTTAGGGTCTTGTTCCATCTGCTTTCTGGGCTTCCTAGCAAGGTGTGGAAATGGAATAGGAATGGCACCACTTGCAACTTCTGCGTGCCTTGGTGCTCCATTCCTTGGTTGAGCTGCTTCTTCTTCAACCAAGTCTTGTACTTCATCTTCCTCTTCAACATCTTCCATTTCAAACTTATCTTCCACTTGAATGTTTTCCTTTGAGCTTGGCTCCTCATGATTCCTCTATTGTAGTGTGGTTCCAGACCTCAAAGTGATGGCATTAATGCCACCTTTGGGGTTGGTATAGATTGAGAAGGAATTGCACTGGAGCTTGGAGGTTGATTGTTGGAAGTATTCATTGATCCAATCTGTGAGGCAAGAGCTTGTACAGCAGAGGTCAGACTGTTTAAGGTAGAATTAAGTGTATTCTACGTGTCTTGCTGTCCTTGTGCAAGAGAACAAAACATATCATCAGTAGAAGAGGAAGCGGGGTAAGTAATCTGAGGGGTCTGTTGTTGGTTGTTCTGAGGTGCTGGGGACTGCCTTTGGTGAGGTGCTCTGTAAGGCTGGTTTTAGTTCTGCTGTCTATTGTTGTTGTTCCACCTCTGATTTCCATTGTTGTCTCTGCCTCCTCTGTTGTAGTTGTCCCTCCATCCTTGGTTGGAATTATCTCTCCATCCCTGGTTGGAATTATCTCTCCATCCTTGGTTGGAGTTGTCTTTCCAACCTTTATTGTAGTTTCCACCTTGGTTGTAATTGCCGCCTTGTTGATTGTATCCTTGATAAGGCGGTCAAAGAAATTATGAGTAGCTGCAATGGTATTGTCTTCTTGTTGGAGCTGCGGACACTCATTAGTGTAATGAGTGTAATCAGCACATATTCCGCATAATCTTTAAGGAACCAACTGTTGACTTTGTTGTGGTGGGGGAGGCTGAGGTTGTGGTTGATTCAGCTATATCTGCTTCAGTAGGTTGGTCATATCATATATAGCCTGTGTGAAAGCAGTAGTCTCACTGCTAGAGGAACCTCTGCAACAACTTTGGGATGGTTGTTCCTGTGCTTGACATTCCGACTAGAATCTGCTAGATCAGTGATCAGTTGCCACACTTCATCTGCAGTTTTGTACTTTTTCAGAGAACCATTACTCGCACCATCCAACGTAGTCTTATCCTGATACTTTATGCCTTGTGTGAAGTAGCTGATCAACACCAACTTGTCGATCATGTGGTGGGGCATGCGTCGAGAAGATTCCTGAAGCGTTCCCAGTATTCGTAAAGGGTTTCTGATTCACCTTGAACAATGCAGGAAATCTCCTTCCTCAGTCTATCAGTGACTTCAGCTGGAAAATATTTTTCTGAGAATTCTCTCCTGAGCGTATCCCAGTTGGTAACAACCACTTCAGGTTGAGTGTAGTACCACTCCCTCACCTTTCCCTTAAGAGAAAACGGGAAGGCGATTAGCAAAATAGAAGTCTCATCTGCACCATGACTCCTAGCAGTAGAACAGGTTGTCTGAAAATCCCTGAGGTGCTTGATAGGTTCCTGAGCCAGTAAGCCATAAAACTTAGGTATTAAGTTGATTAGCACAGTCTTCAGTTCAAAATCTAGAGCAAGATTTGGGTGACGCTCTTGGTACGGTTGCAGTGTAAAATTTGGAGCTCCTGCTTCTTGGAGAGTAATCCTCCTCGGCTCCGCCATATTACCTGCACGTAAATCAACTGAGTCAGTAGAAAAGGAGCTTGTTTCTTACTTAGATGGCGCTTCAGATTCGCCTTCAGATAAGACTGGTGAATTGGTAGTAACCACTTCACCACCCTCAGAGGCTAGCCTACGCCGAGCTCGCCTAATATATGAAATAGTTCTTTCAATTTCAGGATCAAATGCGGCTAAGCTCGGATCAGGCAGCGAACGCATCATTCAATGAAAGAAATATACAGCTCATGGTAATAAAATAGAATAAAATATGCAAAAATTAAAAATAAGAAAAATTAAAAATATTTACACCAACTAATAATTTAGCACGCTATTGCAACTCCCTGGCAACGGCGCTAAAAATTGACGTGGCAGAAATTAGCCGATTAAGAATTTATAAATAGAACGGTGTTGTAAGTACAGTTCTTAACCAACTAAAATCTGCTTATCAATTTAGAAGGGTTGTCATAAAATTAGAATAAAAATACTGAGAATAATCAGGAGTTAACAAAATGGTGCTATTTTATTAATCAGGAGTTTTTTGAGAAATTTTGATAGTTGGAGAACGGAAAAATAAATAATTATAAATTAGAGCAGCAAAATTTAGAAGAGAATTTATATAATTAATTAAAAAGCCTTGACTGGGAGAATGATTAATTGGAACTCCTATCCTTGTTGGAATTGTCTCAAGTGTAGTATCAAGACGTTGTTGTTTTCACTTAGTTAACCCTTACTAAATAAAGGAAAGTCAAGGGATTGAGCTAACTATTATTCGCAAGTCCTAGTCCTCTCCCTTGGGAAGGATTAGCATTAGTAAATAGAGAGTTAGCTAACAACTTCCAAGTTAACTAATCACTTGAGCATTCCAACTCAAGGGTCTCCTTTTAATCAACTCCCAAGTCAAGTTGGGAATCTACTCCATTGACATGAATATAACGTTCACAAAAATATAAAGAAAAGACATGGTAAATTAAATAAAATAAGAACTGAAGATTAATTAATGGCAAAAATAGTTGTTTGAATTAATAAATCCCACAATGCAACATACGTATCTGAACAGGATTAACAAGTAATCAAGAGAGTAAAGGAATCAGAGAACAAACTAGAATAATAGAAACTTCAACGGAGGTAGTGATTCTTCTCAATATAAAAACTATGAATGTGAAAATAACCTAGAGGAAGAGTGATTTCTTTCTAAGATTCTGATCTAAAATCTAAAACTATGCTAATGAGAATCTGTCCTCAGTCTCTGCTTGTCCCCTGTCTCTAGTCTGTGTTTTGGGGCCAAAAACTAGGTCCAAACTTTCCCCAAAATTGCCCCCAGCATTTTCTGCGATTTATGCAGGTTGCGCATGTCACGCGTACGCGTCAGTCACGCACACCCGTCGCTGGTCATCTTCGCGTGTCACGCGTACGCGTCAGGCACGCGCACGCGTCACCGCGCAAACTCCAATTCATTCGTACGCGTCAGGTACGCGCACGCGTCTCTGTGCAAATCTCCAAATCACGCGCACGCGTGAGCCATGTGTGCGCGTCGATGCTTGCTGGTTATCTCCTTTATTTATTGTGTTTCTTCCATTTTTGCAAGCTTCCTCTCCATCCTCTAAGCTATTCCTGCCCTGTAAATCCTGAAAACACTTAACACACAGATCACGGCATCGAATGGTATAAAGGGGAATTAAAATACACAAATTAAAGGTTTAGGAAGCAAGTTTTCAACCATAGAACATAACGAGGAAGGACTTGTAAAACCATGCAATTTATATGAATAAGTGTGCAAAGACTTAATAAAATCACTCAATTGAGCACAAGATAAACCATAAAATAGTGGTTTATCACTCATTTTCTGCTCAATTAATCTGATTCAAAGCCCATTAAAAATTCAAAGCAAGCAAAGCCCATTGACATCACTCAAAGGCACAAGAAAAAGTTAGAATAGCATTTTCATTTAACTATAATTTGTTTTGAATTTTATTTCATCATGATATTTGTTAGGCAGAGACGGACAGTAGGCTGCATTATTTGTAGGCAGTAGTAGGAGTAGGAGTAGGAGTAGAATAGAAAATTCTCTTGAAACACTTTTATTTTTCTGCACTTTTACATTTCAGTATTGAATTCACTTTAGCTTATGCAATTTCAGTTTCTGATAATTCTGTTCTCCAAATTTTTTTTCTACAATTTTACATTTCAGTTTACATTGAGCTTGATTTACCTTCCTGCAATTCTGTCCCTCTGCAATTTTACATTTGAGTTTGCTGTGAGCTTGAATTACATTTCTATGCAATTTAAATTTCCCTGCACCTAATTCCCTTTACATTTGCTACAATTTACATTTCTTGCTCTTTAAGTTTCTGCCAATTTAACTTTTGCACTTTATACCGTCTGCAATTTACATTCCGTCAATACAAATCTCACTTAATTCACTACTTTTAGCTTAACTAAACTAATCACCTCACTAAAGTTGCTTGATCTATCAATCCCTATGGGATCGACCTCACTCTTGTGAGTTATTACTAGTTGATGCAACCCGGTACACTTGCTAGTGAGTTTGTGTGAAATCGATTTTCCCTCATCAAGTGTTTGGCGGCGTTGCCGGAGAATGATTTAGATTGACAATGATTAAGTGGGTGATAAATCTAGATTAAGCATTTTCTTTGTTTTTGTCTTTTTAATTTTCTGTTTTCTGTTGATACTAAGGTGTTTTTATTTTTGCCTCACTAAGAAATTCTCACCTGTGACATGAATTTCAATTTCAATTTCCAGAGAATGATCAAACAAATTTCATGGGATATTGTCCAACACCACAATATGATTCAAGTCATTATTCAAATGGTGGTTGGGAATATCACCAAGAATTTACAGATTTTGAGCAATCCAATCAATGGGGATATGCTTCAGAGCCACAAGATGAGCAAGACAATTTCATGAGATATTGCCTAACACCACAAAATGATTCATGTCATTAGGCTAATGGTGGATAGGAATATCGACAATAAATGATAGAGTATAAACACCTCCCAGAGACACAGAATGAATCCTATTTTGATGAATCTAACAACTACTCATATTGTGAATGGGAGGGTCAAAACCAAAGAGATTTTAATGCTCTATATTCTATTCAGCAAGAGACATCATCTCTTGAATATGCTTTCAACAAATTCATGCAAGATTGCTCCCCAATGCCACAACATGATCCACACTCTGATGAATTCAACAATGATTCACATTGTGAATGGGAGGATCAAAACCAGAAAGCATTTGACAGTTTATACTGCACTTATCAAGAGCCATCATCACTTGAGCATACCATTAATTCATTCATGCAATATTGTCCAACCTCACCTCCCAGTTGTTCATTTGAAAACTCTTCACCACTTGATTATGCCTCAGCATAAAATTCTTCCCATACGTCTCAAAATGACTTCACCACAATGCCCACATATCCAGAAATTCATTCTCAGCCTTCATCCTTGGAAAGAACAAGAAACCCTCTACAATAAGATGAATGGATATTTAGAGCAAGCAAGGAAAAACAAAGAACTACTAAGCAAGGAAGATATGGACCAATTGGTGGATATGAAGGTGGAAATGGAAGAGCAAGATGAAGAGGCTACTGTATGAAGTGAAATTTCAATGGAGGAGGAGGTGGTGGAAGTATTTGAACCTGAAACTGCATATCCCCAGAAGCCACTTGAGATGAAAAGGGAATATGAAAACTCATAACCCCCACAAACTTTCCTAAACCAAAGACTCTCAACACTTGAATCCGTGATTGAAAAATATGAAGAGGAGATGAAAAAATCTTGGGAAGAACAACAAGCCTCCTCCATGAAAGTGAGGAAGACAATCAAGGAATTCCATACTCAAGTGAGGCATAAAGTTGCATAGAAGAAGGGCTCATGGAACTACCAATGCAAAAAGCTTCTGAGGAAGAAAACACTCCAACAATCACACAACCAGCAAGCATTAATATCCAAGAAGTGAAGGCAACTAACAAGAGCACCGAGAAGAGGATTGTGACCAAGGTACCAAGAACAACATTCAAGAAGAGGTCAATTGCAAACAATCATACCCATGATCCAGCAAGCAAGTACAATCTAGCAAATAACAAAAAGAAGCTTGCTGAGGAGAGACCAAGAAATGGGACACTAATTGGCTTTTCTCTCTCCTTGAGGTCATTTCTCTTAACAAACTGGAAGAAGAGGAAGAAAGTGAAGAACAACATGTCAAGCTAATGACACTAAAGGAGCGCTTGTTGGGAGGCAACCCAACCTTAGGTAACATTTCATTCCTTTGCTTTGTTTATTTTCTCTATCTACTTTGTTTAATTTCAATAAATTGGCATATGATTACATTCTAAGTTTGGTGTTGCCTTGCAACAATATATTTTCAATCTTTATGGATGATTGCATCAATTCTAAACTGAAAGTGTCACACAAAGTTTCTAAGTTTGGTGTGCCACATAATTTTCTATGCAATAAATTCAGCAACACCACTTGTCTGCATAATCATAATGCCTTTGCAGTTTTGTCTATCTTTTGGTTTGACATTTTTATTATTCCCTTTGCTTTAGTCATTTCATTGTTTTTAATGCTTTCTTTTATTCTGCTCCTTAACTGTTTTTGTTAATACCTCACTAAGAAATTCTTATTCATGATAGATCCTTCACTTGGTGAGTGTATTTAACATATAACAGTTTTATTTGCTTAGTTTTATTTCAAATAAATTGACATGTGATTGCATTCTAAGTTTGGTGTTGCTATGCAATAAATTTGTTCCCAATCTCTACTGGATACTTGCATCAATTCCAAGTGAAAGTGTCACATTAAGTTTGGTGTGCCACTTATCTTTTATGCAATGTATCAGGCACACCCTCTTATTTTTGCAATCACAATGTCTCTGTTTCCTGTGCCTTCATTGTTATTTTTTATTTTGCTTGCTTAAACACATGTACTGCTGACATTTTATTGTGTAAGACACTCATGGTCCATTCTAAGACCCCATCACCACTGTTCTAATTGTTGCTTGAGGATGAGCAAACACTCTAAATTGGTATGGGAAGGGGAAGAATAGGAGGAAAATGACAACAATAGTGAAGATGAACTATAAGGTGGTAAAGTTCTTTTTCCTCTTATTTGTTTCCAGTATTATAAATTGCATGATTGTCTTTATCTTCTCTGTATGCATGTGTGTTGTGAATAAGCATAGTTTGATTTCTAAATTGTAACATGTTACTGTGACATTATGACTACCATCTTGAATTTTTGTAAGTTCAAAGTAATAAAGTATCATGATCATAAACAAACAAGGCATTAAAGAAGAACTTAGCAAGGGCATACAAGTATTGGAAAGCTAGTATGATTAATTGTTGCTCAATTGCATTAGATTTTATTTAACTGAAGTTTTCATCTGGGACATTTTAAATCATGAAAATCTTGAAGAAGCAATTGCAAATTAAGGCAAGAAAAGAAAAAGGGAAAGAATGAGAAAGCTGAAGGCTCTGAGTACCAATGACAATTCATTTGTTAAGTACTTGTGGTGTTTATGAAACAATCATTTACAGTTCTTTTGTGATTGTAGCATGCATATAAAACTAGCTAACCATGAACATCAATCTTCTATTCTTCTCACCTTGGTTTGTCAAAATTTACTACATGATTCTTTTTTTTGCTTGGGGACAAGCAAGGTTTAAGTTTGGTGTTGTGATGACATGTCATCTTGTGCATATTTTCTATGCTTTTTCATACAAGAAATTAATGATTAGTGCTTAATTATTGAGTGTTTTTGTGCTTAAATAGTATATTTCTTTGATCTTTTGATTTTATAAATTTTGTAGAGAATAAGTGGAAAAAAAAGCAAAAAAAGTACAAAATAAGCTCAAAAGGAGAAAAGAAAAATTTTTGGGCTCACTTTGAGGATTGAGCATGCTTTGGAACCTTAGGCCACGCTTTTGAAAGCGTGGCCCATGACCCATGAACCCTTTGATTTAGTAACGTGATACATTAATGCCTTATGCATGCATTATCATTGAATTAATAATTAAATCATGCATGCATTTAATTATTAATGCCAATTGGCAATGAATGAAACAAATGAAGCTTTACGTTAATTAAGTAATGCATTGGCATTACTAATTAATCAAATAAAGCTTATGAAAGCATGCATGCATAAAACTTTTATTATTAATGCCAATTGGAAATGAATGAGTTATACGTTAATTAAGTAATGTATTGGCATTACTAATTAATGTAATAAAGCCAATGAAAGCGTGCATGCAATATTATTAATGCCATCAATTCAAGAAGCTTGCGTTAATATAATGCAAGGCTTTAATAATATTTATGCATGCAATGAGCCATTCAATTTGCTAGCATGGGGTCATTAATTAAACCAAAAGGAAGCTTAGCGTAAAAATATAAAGAGCGCTGCGTTTCTTCAAAGAACGCTCCACAAGAGAGCGCTACGCTCTCCCTTTTAAGAGCGCTACGCTCTTCCTTTAAAGAGCACTTGCGATAGGAAAAAATCGGCTGGCGACGCATACACATGTGTGCGTGTCACAAGTACTATTTTTGAAGATTACGCGTACGCATAGGTGATGCGTACGCGTGGGTGTAAAGGCGCTACTCTTAGTGAATGTTACGCTCTCCTGGAAGCCTCATTTTCTGCTCAATTAATCTGATTCAAAGCCCATTGAAAATTCAAAACAAGCAGAGCCTATTGACATCACTCAAAGGCACAAGAAACAGTTAGAATAGCATTTTCATTTAACTGTAATTTGTTTTGAATTTCATTTCAATTTGTAATTTATACAAGCCTATATAAAGGCATCAGTTTCATTTCATCTGGAGATCTGTTAGGCAGAGACGGACAGTAGGCTGCATTAGTTGTAGGCAGCATTAGGAGTAGGAGTAGGAGTAGAATAGATGATTCTCTTGAAACACTTTTATTTTTTTGCACTTTTACATTTCAGTTCAATTTAGCATATGCAATTTCAGTTTCTGATAATTCTCTTCTGCAAATTTTCCTTTCTGCAATTTTACAATTCAGTTTACATTGAGCTTGATTTACCTTCCTGCAATTCTGTCCCTCTGCAATTTTACATTTGAGTTTGCTGTGAGCTTGAATTACATTTCTATGCAATTTAAATTTCCCTGCACCCAATTCCCTTTACATTTGCTACAATTTACGTTTCTTGCTCTTTAAGTTTCTGCCAATTTACTTTCTGCACTTTATACCTTCTGCAATTTACATTTCGTCAATACAAATCTTACTCAATTCACCACTGTTAGCTTAACTATACTAATCACCTCACTAAAGTCGCTTGATCCATCCATCCCTGTGGGATCGACCTCACTCTTGTGAGTTATTACTATTTGATGCGACCCAGTACACTTGCCGGTGAGTTTGTGTGGAATCGATTTTTCCTCATCAAGAGACCTTCTCACAAAGTCTAGCCACCCTCTAGCTTGCGGGGCTCAAATATCTTCTCCTTAGTTAGTTCGATCTTCCATCCTTGTCATTAATCCACTCCACATTCAGCACACATATTTCGTTGAGGATCTCATCAAATCTTGGGTCTTGTTGCTTTATCCTCTCTTCATAGTTCTGGGTGGAGTTTGTTTGCTTCACCATCAGTATCCTATCTATGTTGGAGGGACTATAGTCAATTGCTTTCCCCCTCACATAGCTAAGATAACCATAAGGTTACCCAGGTTGAGGCACTGCATTGGCATAGAATTCTCTAACCAAGCTCTCCACCACCTTTCTTGGTGGATTACACAATAGTGCCCATCCTCTATTGTTGATCTCCCTATTAATTTCTGGGTATTCATTCCTTCCAAGTTAGAATCCCACCTCTGGAATGATTTGCCTCTCACTCACCCAGCCATAAAATTGGTTTTGGTTGAATGATGAGATGAACTTGTATTCATTGAAACTTGAGGATCCAGAAGTTGGTTCTTTGGTCTTTCTCTCTTTGTTGAGGAGCCTTTTAGTGGTGCCATGGGGGTGAGAAAAGTGTTTAGAGATGCTGAAGAAAGATGTAAGAGAGTACGAAAAACTTTGTTTTACTTCAACACCAAACTTTGGACTTGATTTTCCCAATCAAGAGAAGCAAAAAGAAGATAGTAAAGTGAAAGAAAAGAAAGAAGAGGGAAAGTGTGGAGGTTCTTTCGCGTGTGGAGTTTCAGTTTTGAAGTTTGGAGAGTGGTGGGAAGCAAAAGCAATTCAATATTTTCCCACTTGGGGAGTGGCACCTAGCGTGGGAGGAGGCGCCAATCCTTATCCCTTTTGGCTTCCTACATATGTTGACTTCCAAGGTGTAAGTACACTTTGACTCTTTGCCTCAGAGAACCATCAATCATGTGGGCCCCATCCTTTCTCCTGAAAATAAAGTCCAAAAACCCCATTAGTGAAAAGAACTTCTACACATTCCCTTTAGTAACATTCAATTAAAGACAATTGATGAGTGTCCTTCGGGACACCAAACTTAATTTCCTTGCATCTAATAAATTAGATACATGATGCCAGGGCATCTTGGCCAGTTTCACTGACCTTTTCTTTACTGTTTTTAGGCTAGTTTCATGCATTCCCTTAGGAAATAAGCTAGTTTTGGGTAGATATTCACTTACACCTTGATTCAAGCATACATTATGTATTTTACATTATTTCATGAGGATTTTGCATGAGTTTAGTGACAAATTATATGCTGCATTGCCCATGACTCAGACTAGAACTTTGATGCGCTCTAGTGCTTGATTTCAGGACCAAAGGAAGCAAGGAATGGGAGGTAACTTGCAAAGTTAATGAGAAAAGTGATTGCCAATAACGCTCTCGAAGCCATCCTTGACCACGTTAAGAGTCACGTTAACTAAGTTAACGAGAACTCTAACGTGGAGAGGGGAAGTTGAGCCAACATTAGTGACACTTAACATTGTCACTAACGTTGGCAAATGCTCATAAGTGGCCA
>NC_029792.2:87471994-87522078 GCF_000816755.2 Arachis ipaensis | reverse complement strand
ACTAACGTTGATGAGTGAAAGAAACGCCAACGTTAGTGACATTCAACATTGTCACTAACGTTGGGGATGGCTAAGCATGGCCTCGTTAGAAGCCACGTTAACCTAGTTAACGTGGATTCTAACATGAGACATAGGGGCACCTTGGAACGTTAGTGACAATATTGAGTGTCACTAACGTTCTCGAAGGATGGCAAGCCCACGTTAAAGAGCCACGTTAACTAAGTTAACGTGGGCTGTAACGTGGGAACAAAGGGGGCTTTTCAAAGTTATTGGGAATGTTAAGCCTCAATAACGTGTGCGAAGGACATAGAGGCAACGTTAGTGGCAATGTTTGTGCCACTAACGTTGAAGTTAACATGGCTTTTACTTAGGAATGTTAGTGAGAAAGTTGATTGTCACTAACGTTCTCGAACTCATATTTTCACTAAACGTTAACACCCCTAACGTCCTGAGCTAAAGTCTCTGCCCACTTCACACTTTCTCTCTGCAAGTAAAGCCAAGCCCAAATGAAGAAGAGAACTGCTTCAAACTCAAGATCCAAAGGCCCAAGACTTGAAGAGCCAACTAGAAGCTGAGAAAAGTAGTATATATAGGAGTAGCTTTGAATTGTTGAAGAGTTCTGGAAAGTTGGAAAAGAGAATTACTCTCTGTATTTTACCTTCTCTGCATTTTCTAGTTTTATGATGTATTCTCCATCTTTGTTTTCATTTTCTAGAGCTATGAACAACTAAACCCATTTCATTGGGTTAGGGAGCTCTGTTGTAATTTGATGGATCAATACTAGTTTTCATTATTTTTCTTCTATCTTTTCTCTTGATTTTACTTGAAAGCTTTCGATCTTCATCTAATTGGGTAGTTATCTTGGAAAAGAAGCTATTCAAACTTGGATCTCTTCTGAACCTTGAAAGAGGAATGAAGAGATCAAGCTAGAAATGCTTTCTCATGCTGGACCAAATTGGGTTTGGATGGGTATGTGACTATAACCCTCTCGATACTTGATTTGGGAAATGCATGTGGTATAATCAGTGACCATACTTCATCTCTTCTCATGAGCAATTGACCAAGGAATTGGCTATTGATCAAGATTTGAGAGATTGAATTTGTAATTCAATCAATTAAGATTGCCAAGGAGATCAATGAGTGCATTGATTGAGGAAGAGATGAAAATAAACTTGATTCGGAGGGTTGCAATATCTCCTAAGCCCAATGAACTCCCCATCTCTGATCTTACCCATTCTCTTTAACTTTTGCCATTTACTCTTATGAGCAAATCCCCCATTCCCATTTACAATTCTGCAATTTACTTTCAGTCATTTACTTCCAGTCCTTTAATTCTAGCATTTACTTTTCTGTTATTTACATTCCCGCCATTTTATTTTCTGCAACTCTCAACCCAATTTCTGGATTCGCTCAACTAGAACATTCTTCTAATTAAAGTTGCTTGATCAATCAATCCCTGTGGGATTCGACCTCACTCTATTGTGAGTTTTTACTTGACGACAAATTCGGTACACTTGCCGAAGGAAATTTGTTGAGAGACAGTTTCCACCCGCATGAATACATCATTGGACTTTAATGTGCTCATAAAGGGTAACATAGAATTGATCTTTTCACATTCCTCATCTTTCGAACACATTAAAGTGGATTTTTATGCTTCACCAATTTACTAAATGCTTTCAAACTTGGATTATGTTGGGCTTTCCGTGTGAACTTCATATGGTGGTGGTCACACCAAACTTAATCTCTGGGCTTACTTTCAAAATCAATTCATTCAATTGGTTTTAAGCCTAAATTAAGTGGGTTAGTGGCCACACCAAACTTAGCTCTTTAGCTAGTCATTTAGCCCAATCACTCATCATCAGTAAGTGTGTTAAGTGAATTGCACTTTCAGAGAAAAGAAAAACAACTTGGAGATTTACTAACTATCAAACACTTAAAACTGATATTTAAACTACCTAATCTACCACTTACAACCCCTTCTAGAAAGCAAGAAATCAAAATGATTAAACTGGAACTTAAACTACCTAAATCAACAATCTTAAGCTACTTCTAGAAAGCAAAAAATCAAAAGGATATGAGTGTTAAGGTGCCTCCCAACCAGCGCTTGTTTAGCATCACTAGCTTGACATTCCTTCCTTCTTAGTTAAGGTTGTAGCTCACTCTCTGCTCCTCCAAAGAGTCCCCCAAGTAATCCTTGAGTCTGTGGGCATTTACAGTGAAAGTTCTCTGTGTTTTATCCTCCATAAGCTCTACATGTCCATAGGGAGACACCTTGAGGATGGTGAAGGGTCCAGACCATCGAGACTTGAGCCTTGAATTGTATAGCAGCACTTTCTGACCTTCTGTGAACTCTCTCCTTGCTATCTTTTGATCATGCCATTTTTTATCTTTTCTTTGTAGGTCTTGGGATTATCATAAGCTTGATTTCTGAATTCCTCCAACTCATTAACTTGCATTAGCCTTCTTTCTCCAGCAACTTGATCATCAAAATTTAACTTCTTTTGAGCCCAAAATGCTCTATGTTCAAGCTCAACTAATAAGTGACAAGTCTTTGTAAACACCAATTGGTATGGGGACATCCCAATAGGTGTTTTGAAAGCTATCCTATAGGCCCATAATGCATCATCCAACTTTTTAAACCAATCCTTTCTTGAGCTTCCAACAGTTTTTTTAAGGATTCTTTTGAGCTCTCTGTTTGAGATTTTAGCTTGCCCGTTGGTCAGTGGATGGTGTAGAGTTGCCACTTTGTGCTTTACACCATATTTAAGGAGGAGTGCTTCAAGTTGCTTATTGCAGAAGTGTGTCCCTCCATCACTAATAAGGGCTCTAGGAACTCCAACTCGGCTGAAGATATTTTTTCTCAAGAAGCTTATCACAACCTTGTTATCATTTGTTGCTATGGCTATGGCTTTTACCTACTTTGGCATATAATCTACAACCACCAATATATCGTTGTTTGAGTATGAGGAGGGGAATGGCCCCATGAAATCAATTCCCCACACATCGAACAACTCCAATTCCGTTATAAACTTCTGTGGCATCTCGTTTTTCTTGGGTAGATTTCCAGCTCTTTGGCATTCATTGCATCTTGTTACCAAGTCCTTTGCATCCTTGAACATTGTTGGCCAATAGAACCCACAATGTAGCACCTCAGCTGTAGTTCTTTTCCCACTAAAATGGCCTCCATCTGCAGATCCATGACATTGCCAGAGTACTTCTTGCCCTTTCTCACGGGAAATACACCTCCTCAAGATCCCATCAGCACATTTTTTGAACAAATAGGGCTCATCCCAAATGTAGTATTTAGCATCTTTGAGTAGCTTTCTCCTTATGTGTTTGTTGATGTTAGTTGGTAGCTCTCCAATAGCCTTGAAATTGTCTATGTTTGCAAACCAAGGAGCTTCTTGGATCATCATCAACTGCTCATCAGGGAAGCTCTCATTCAATACAAAGTGGTGTGCCTCATCTTCTTCTTGTGGGATTCTTGATAGGTGGTCAGCCATCTTGTTCTCTGCTCTACTCTTATCTTTAATTTCAATACCAAACTCTTGGAGTATCAGGATCCACCTTATCAACCTAGGATTGGACTCTTGTTTGGTAAGCAAATATTTGAGTGCTGCATGATCAGTGAATACAATTACTATAATCAATGCACTTGCGCCAGCCAGTCATGGTTCTTGTTGGTATTAACTCATTCTTCTCACTTGGTACAACAGTGACCCCTCCTTTGTTAGGGACTACTTGCAATGGGCTTACCCAAGGGCTGTCTGAGATTGGGTAGGTCACCCCAGTTTGCCACAATTTCAACACCTCATTTTGGACTACTTCATTCATTGTTGGGTTTAGCCTTCTTTGCTGTTGTCTTGAATGCTTGGAACCTTCTTCAAGTAGGATTTTGTGCATGCACATTAAAGGGCTGATTCCCTTTAGATCTGCAAGTGTCCACCCTATAGCATCCTTGTGTAGTTTCAGCACTTGGATTAGCTCCTCTTCTTGTTGTTCAATCAAACTTGAATTGATGATCACTGGGTATGTGTTGTTGTCACCCAAGTAAGCATATTTCAAACTTGGAGGCAAAGCTTATAGTTCCAATTTTGGTGCCTCCATGATGACCAGAATTCACTCCCCATATAAAAATGATGAATCCATTCTTTTGGCAAGCGCACCAAAAATTATCGTCAAGTAATAACGTACAATGGAGTGGGATCGTATCCACAGAGATTGGTAGATTTGAGCAACTTTAATTAATTGGTGAATTAGTTAAGCTAAGCAGAATAGATTGTGATTGCAGAATTGTAAATGGGAAGAAACATAAATGGCTCAAAAGTAAATATGAGCAGTAAAGTGCTGAAACAGAAATGACAATAATGTAAAATGCAGAAACATAAATGACTTAATTGTAAATGAAAATTGGGGATTTGTAGAATATAAAGAAAGCTATAAAGAAAGTGGAAGATAAGAATAGGGGAATTTATTGAGATCAGGAGATGTTGTTCTCTTTGGATTAAATCCAAGTTCATATCCTCTTCAATCATGAAACTCATTAACCTCTTGGCAATCATGATTGATTGAGCCCCAATCCCTTGGTGACTCAATCTCTCAGATCTTGATCAATAGCCAATTCCTCGGTCTAATTGCTAATGAAGAGAGATATGCTTGGTCCCTGATTATACCACACATCATCATAGGTCCAAGTAGAGGGAGGATTATATGTCACCATATCCAAACACCAAAACCCATATCCTATTCAACTATGAGAAGGGATTTCTAGCTTGGATTCATGTTTCCTTTCCCAAGGTTCCCATGAAACCCATTTTGCATTCAATTTCTTCTCCAAGATAATTGAATACTAACATTAAAACGAAATTCCTTCTAGCAAATCAAAGAGAAAATGAAGAGAAGAAGAAATTAACTATCATTAATCCATCAAGTAAAACAGAGCTCCCTCTCTCAATGAGAGGGAATTTAGCTACTCATAGCTCAGAGAAAGGAACAAGAGATGGAAGAGATGATAAAGTGAAAAGTAAATTTAACTATAACTAATAGCTCAACCGCTTAACCCTCTTTTCCAGTATTTCCAAGGGTTATTTATACTACTCCTAGCACTAGAATAAAGAAAATACAAAAGTGAAAAAGAAAAAAAATATAATTTGGAGGGAAAAGAAACTCAATAAACGTGACCCTCCCAGCTGGCGTGTGACTGGCGCTTCAGTGGCGTGCCATGCCAAGCTCTAAATCTGGCTTGGCGTGCTACGCCCAACTCTTCAAGTGGCACGCCCTCCTTCATTGGCACCCCTGGCATGCCACGCCTTCGAGCCCAAGTGGCACGCCCAAGTGGCACGCCCCAGGGTGCTTTTTGGGTTTAGCCTGACGTGCCACGCCTTCGAGCCCAAGTGGCACGCCCAAGTGGCATGCCCTAGTGTTCTTTTAGGGTTTAGCCTGACATGCCACGCCTTCGACCTCAAGTGGCACGCCCAGGTCTTCTCCTTCTTCTTCTTACTTCTAGAAAGCTGAACTAGCGTGGCACACCCTGGGTCTGGTGTGCCACGCCCATTTGTGTGCTTGGTTCCTTCGTTGGCGTGCCACGCCCATACCACAAGTGGCACGCCCAGGTCTTCTTCTTGTTGATTGGTGATGCTGGCATGCCATTCCTTAGGCTCAAGTGGCATGCTGAAGTGAGAAATGGTAGTTGGCGTGCCACGCATTCGATACCAAATAGCACGCCTATATGGTTGGCCTCCTAACTCCTTCTCTATAAAATATAATTGGCGTGTCACTCCCAGGGTCTGGCGTGCCACGCCCAGTATTTTGCCTTGGTCCAGTGGCTGGCGTGCCACGCTTGGATGCTCAAGTGGCACGCCCAAGTGAGGATGAGGGCTTGGTGTGCCACGCCTTTGACATCAAGTGGCACGCCCAAGTGACAGTTTGAGGCTAGCGTGCCACGCCTTCGACATCAAGTTGCACGCCCAGGCTTTTTGGCCTTCAACCTCTTCTCTGGAAACATGTACTAGTGTGCCATGCCTTGATGCTCAACTGGCACCCCCCTCTTAGTGTGGGTCTTTTAAGCTTGGCGTGCCACGCCTGGCTCTTCAAGTGGGATGCCCAAGTGACTTTTGAAGCTGGTATGCCACGCCTTCGATACCAAGTGGCACGCCCAGGTGATGATCCCTTTTGGGGTGATGACCTGGCATGCCACGCCCCATGGCTCAAGTGGCACGCCCATAGTGTGTGATGGGTTAGGCGTGCCACGCCCAGCATGGCGGGCCATGCCTCTTTAGTGGCCTTCAGCATTGCTCTCTGGAAAACTACACTGGCGTGCTACGCCGAGCCTCTGGCATGCGACGCCCATGTAAAGTGCTCAAACATGCCTCTCTGGAAATCATAACTCGCGTGCCACGCCCAGTTCCTGGCATGCCACGCCCATATAGATGACCTGAGGATCCTTTCTGGAATTCAATACTGACGTTCCACGCCCAGCTCCTGGCGTGCTATACCCATACATTTTTGTAGTGTTTGCTTCAAGTGGCACGCTAGTTTCACATGCCCAGCTTGTTTTGTTGATTTCTACCCCTTTTTGATGTCTTTTTCACCTGAAATTCAGCACAACCTCATTTCAAAGCAATGTAGCATAATATTTATTAAATAGTGCATGAATTGCAATGATCAAATGAGATTATGCTCTTTTATGGTCCTTTTTATGCAAGAAAAAAGGGTAGATGATGCAAGTCATTACAACACCAAACTTAAGCTTTGCTTGTCCTAAGCAAATCAATGTGAGTAGTTCTTAGATAAATTGAGACTTGACCTTGAATGGATGCAACATTAATAAGGTTGAGGCTAAGTGTTTAACACATGAATATTTCTATTTCAATGTCAAAAAGAACTCCTAGGTTCTTGAAGGTTATTCTAAGTATAAGCTTCAGGGGTCCTTTTTATTGATTGTCACCTTGAAGTAGTAAGAGTTATTTCATTCTCCTTTGATTGTTCTATTCTTTTCAATTTTTCTTTTTCATTGACCATGACTCTAAATGCTTTATCTCAAGACAACCCTTTAGGGTACTAGGTGTTGAGACACCCCTAAGAATTTACTTGCCCAGGTCTCTTCTTGACACATCTTCACAATAAGCATCTACTAGGTTTTCTAACTCTTTTTGAGCTATTTAGTGTTTCTTTCCATCTTAGTAGTTGATGCTCAGAGCCTTGGATCTTTATTGCTTACTACTTCTTGGTTCTATGGATAGTCAAGAAGCACCCTTCTGCTTCTACTTGTCATGCCTTCTAACCCTAGTTGCTTTTCATGATTCATTTTCTTTCTAGTTAATTCAAGGTTCTACACTTAGTTCTTTATCTCTTAGTTTTTGAGCAGTCCTACTTGGTCTTAGTCTCTTTTGCTCTTGGTTTTACAACACTCACAATGAATCTTATGGAAACAAACTAATCTTTTATTGATGTTGATAAAACTTGATTAACATTGCATTTTCATTCTTGTAATTTAAAAAGACTCATAAAAGACTTCAGGGCATAATAAAAAAAACTAAGCACAAACATAAACTATCCTAGCATTGCTATTTATTCTCAAACAGAAATTAAAACATAAAAAGCTTAAGCAGAAACAGAAATTTGAGAGTGTCAACCATGGGACTCAACAACCTTGAGCAGCTTCAGTTCATTGGCCCTTTTCCTTTGTCTTTCTTTTTGGAAGGGGAGGAGTCATCATCATCCTTTTTAGAGGATCCCTCTTGAGCCTTTGTATCCTTGGGCTTCCAAAATCCTAGCCTCCTCATGTAATTCCTTTCATCCTCCTTGTGCTTGGCTAGAATTTCCTCTTGTCTTGCAATCAACTCCTCTATTCCTTACATGAATGTTGGGCATCCAAGGTTTAAGGCAGCCACGGCATTACACAAGTGATTCAGCTCCGCTTGTGTGTTGATATCATATTGCCTCCTTGAAATAGTTCTGGCATCATAAAGATTCCTGAACTCAGCAAGGTTCCTCTGCTGCCATTTATTTTGCTCCACTATCTTGTTGAGTGTGCTTTACATTTCTCCCCAGTCAAACTGCTATTGCTGCTCCTTCCTCATGTGCTCCAAACTCCCTTAGAGTTGTTGTATATTCTCATTCACTTGGTCCTATTGTTGTTGTTGCTTACCCTTGAGTTGGTTGACATTTTCTCTCAGATGATGTATATCTCCCTTCATTTGGTGTATGTTTCATTGCAATTGCTCCTAGTTAAAACCTTCAGGAAATTCTTGGTATTGTTAGTATGGTGGTAGTTAAAGTGCTAGGTGATGTGGTTGCTCCTCTTCTTGTTGTGGTTGCCCTTGTGGCACATGAGCATGTCCTCTATGCTCCCTTCTCCTCTCAAGTGGGTTGACAGCAACCACTTTGGCCATCTTCTTGGCAGTTATGGGCTTGTCTTGTTCTACCAGTACCTCATCAATAATCTTCTCCACCCCTGCTTCATCACATAGCCTTTGGATGATGCTGGAGAATGCTAGCCTTGTGCTATCCTTGGTGCTTTTCAACACCCTGTTGATGTTGTTGGCTATCATCTCCTCAACATTCATGTTCTCACCTTTCATGATGCTGTATATGAGCACAGCCCTTTCCACTGTCACCTCAGAAGTGTTTGAAGTAGGGTTGAGAGATCTTCTCACAAAATCCAGCCACCCTCTATCTTGGGGGCTCAAATCTCTTTTTCTTAGCTGGTTGGGTCTCCCATTTTTGTGATTTTTCCATTGCAGATTCAACACACAAATCTCATTAAGGATTTCATTAAATCCTGGGTCTTCTTGCTTCATTCTTTCTTCATAACTCTGAGTGGAGCTTGTTTGCTTCACCATGAGCATCCTATCTATGTTGGAGGGGCTGTAGTCAATGGATTTCCCTCTCACAAAGCAAAGATAGCCATAGGGTTGCCCTGGCTGAGGCACAGCATTGGCGTAAGACTCTCTTACCAAGCTTTCCACCGCCTTCCTTGGTGGGTTGCACAAGAGTGCCCAGCCTCTATTGTTTATCTCCCTGTTGATCTCAGGGTGCTCGTTTCTCCCCAATTGGAAACCAACTTTTGGAAGGATTTGCCTCTCACTAACCCAACCATAAATTTGGTTTTGGTTGAATAATGAGAGGAACTTGTATTCATTGTGGCTTGAGGACCGTAAGGTTGGTTCTTTGGTCTTTCTTTTCTTTGTTTATGAGGCTCTTGGTGGTGCCATTGTGGTGAAGAAAATGTGTTTGAAGTGTTAAAAAAAGTTGAAGAAAGTTGCAAGGGAGATGTTTTGCTCCAACACCAAACTTAGGGCTTGATTGTCCCTAATCAAGTAGAAGAAGAAAGGTAAAGAAAAGCAAGAAGGAGATCAAAAGAAAAAAGAATTGTGAGGGTCTTTTCGTGTGTGAGGTTGAGGTTTGAAGTGGGGGGAGAGGTGGGAAAAGTAAGGGGGTTTTTATAGGGGTAGAAAGTGTGGTCTGAATAGTGGAAAGTGGAAGCAATTCAATGTTTTCCCACTTAGGGAGTGGCGCCTAGCGTAGGAATAGGCACCAATCCTTACCCCTCTTTACTTCCTGCATGTGTTGAATTCCAAAGTGCAAGTACACTTTGACTTCTTGCTTTATGAGATATCAATCATGTGGGCCCCATTCTCTCTCCTGAAAAAATAAAAACTGAAACCCGATCAGTAATGACAAAAGAATCATTCACATTCCTTTTAATATGAACAAAGGAAATTTGCAACTGATGAGTGTCCCATGGGACACCAAACTTAATCCCATTACATCTAATAAATTTGGTTCATCATTGGGTTTTTAATATGTTTATAAGGGTGTGATGATTCCAATTCTTTCACATCCCTTCACTTCTAACTCCTTCTGAACACATTTAAAACCAACTTTCATGTTCCTACCAATTTATTAAATGCTTCCAACTTGGATGGTATTGGGCTTGCTGGGTGAAATTCGTATGGTGGTGGCCACACCAAACTTAATCTCTGGGATTACTTTCAAATTTAATTTATTCAAATGGATGTAAGCCTAGATTAAGTGTGATAGTGGCCACACCAAACTTAGCTCTTTAGCTAGTTCTCAGCCCAATTACTCATCATCAGTAAATGTATTCTTCAAATTGCACTTCCAGATAAAAGCAAACAAATTGAAGATTTCCTAACTATCAAAAACTGATATTTAAGCCCCTAATCTACCACCTACAATCTACCCTTAGAAAGCAATGAAAACAGAATATTAACTGGAATTTAAACTATCTAAGTTAACACTCGTGACTACTCCTAGGAAAACAGTAAATCAAAAGGATATAAAGTGTTGGGGTGCCTCCTAACGAGCGCTTCTTTATCGTCACTAGCTTGACGTTTTTCCTTCTTTAGCTGAGATGGTAGCTCACTCTCTTCTCATCCAGTGAGTCTATGGTCATTCATAGTGAATATTCTTTGTGTTTTGTCTTACATGAGCTTTATATGGCCATAGGGAAACACCTTGAGGATGGTGAAGGGAACAGACCATCAAGACTTAAGCTTCCATGGGAAGAACTTGGGAAAGCAATTCGAGCATGATCTCTTCATTCCTCTTCCAAGGTTCAGAAGAGTTCCAAGTATGAATAGCTTCTTTTCCAAGATAACTACTCAATTGGATGAAGATTGAAAGCTTTCTAGTAAAATCAAGAGAAAAGAGAGAAGAAGGATAATGAAAACTATTATTGATCCATCAAATTACAACAGAGCTCCCTAACCCAATGAAAGGGGTTTAGTTGTTCATAGCTCTGGGAATGAAAATCATAGATGGAGAGTACATTCTGAGAATTAAACTAAAAGTTGCAGAGAAAGTAAAATACAGAGAGTAATTATAATAATGCCGAAAAGCTCCCTTCTAGTTCAAAGCTCTCCCTATTTATACTATTCTTCTGATCTTCTAGTTGACTCTTCAAGTCTTGGATATGGGCCTTTGGATCTTGAGTTGAAGCAGTTATCTTCTTCAGTGGGCTTAGCTTTACTTGCAGAGAGAAAGTGTAAAGTAGGCAGGGATTCTAGCTTAGGACGTTAGTGGCGTTAACGTTAAGTAAAAGTGTGGGTTCGAGAACGTTAGTGACAATCACCTTTTTCACTAACGTTTCTAACCCAAGGATGCTCCATGTTAACTTCAACGTTAGTGGCATCAACGTGACCACTAATGTTGCCTTTTGGTCCTTCGCACACGTTATTGGGACTTACTTTTTCCAATAATGTTGAGAATCCTCCTTTCTCCCTACGTTAGAGTTCACGTTAGTGTGGCTAACGTGACCTTTAACGTAGGCTTGCCACATCTTTGAGAACGTTAGTGACACTTACCTTTGTCACTAACATTCCAAAATGCCCCTACTTCCCACATTAGAGTTCACGTTAACTAGGTTAACGTGGCTTCTAACGTGGTATTGCTAGCCATCTCCAACGTTAGTGACAAAGGTGAGTGTCACTAATGTTGGCTCATCATCCCTTTTACTCACGTTAGCTTCCACGTTAATGTAGTTAACGCGAGAGTTAACATGGCTCATAGTGGCTCATCCCAACATTAGTGACAAAGGTGAGTGTCACTAACGTTGGCGATTCTTTGCTCCCTCCATGTTAAAGTCCACGTTAACTGAGTTAACGTGGCAACTAACGTGGCTCAAAGTGGCTTAGCTCAACAATAGTGACAAAGGTGAGTGTCACTAACGTTGGTCATTCTTTTGTTTCCCTACGTTAGAGTCCACGTTAACTGAGTTAACATGGCTCTTAATGTGGCCAATATGAGCTTGGTCCAACGTTAGTGACAAAGGTGAGTGTCACTATCGTTGGCTTCATTTTCTTCTTCTACGTTAACTACCACGTTAATGTAGTTAACGTGGCAATTAACGTGGGCTATGATGGCTTCGAGGACATTATTGGTGATTACTTTTCTCATTAACGTTGCAAGCTAGCTCTCCTTCCACGTTAGAGGTCACGTTAGTTAGACTAACGTGGCTGCTAACGTGGTTCTTCCTTGCTTCATTTGTCCTGAAATCAAGCAATAAAGTGCATCAAAGTTCTTGTCCAAGTTATGAGACATGCATCATCCAATTTGTCATTCAATTCATGCATAATTCTCATAAATTCATATAAAAATCACAATGTTAGCTTGAATCAAGATGTAAGTGAAATTCTACCCAAAACTTGCTTATTTCCTAAGAAAGTTCATGAAACTACCCTAAAACCATAAAGAAAAGGTCAGTGAAACTGGCCAAAATGCCCTAGCATCACAACACCAAACTTAAAGCTTGCTTGTCCCTAAGCAAGCACTGGAACAAGAGAATGATGAATAAAATGACAAGATGAATGAATCATTATTGTGGAAGTCATATTCTTGGTTTTATGGGGTTTCATGCATAGCAACTTAGGTTCATTCCTTTACTGGTTTTCAGACCTTTATCATGCCTTGGAATACTCACTTGATTGCACCCTTTGAGACTTTTATTTATTGATCCCTTTGTCTTTCCAAGGTTCATTTTTTCCTTAGGCTAAGTGTTCTGTGAGGGGGCGACTCTTTAAGATAAGTTTTCAGCCAACACTCCCGAACCAGTTGGTTCAAGGTGCTAGGTGTTGAAACACCCCTAAGGACTTACTCCCTCAAGTCTCTCTCCCCCATGCATGCACACCACAGGCACATGGTTTGTTATTTTCTTCCCTTGAGGTCTTAGTGTCCAGCACCTCTTTGGGTTACGAAATGTTCTGTAGCAATGTTGCTCTTGATAGTGGATTTTCAGTTGATAATCGCGGGTTAGTTAACCCAAGTTACCAAGTGATGAAGCACTCCTAAGAACTTATTCATCCAAGCAGATCCTTGGTACAAGAGCACCACAGACACATCCCTCAAGATTTAAGCCCTTGGTGCCTAGCCTTATTCTTTATTAATTTTTCTTTCTTTTTCAATTCTTATTTTTCTTTTCCTTTTTCTTATTAGGATCTTATTATTTAGCTAGTCTCATGGGGTGTGTTTTAAGCATATGATTTAGGACAGATAGTTTCCTTCCCACCTTGTTGGTGAACCAACTTAGCTAAGTGATTACTATACCACAAATCTAAAAACTTACTCCACAAATTAAACTTCACTCTGGTCTTTCATAACATCTCTTTTTATTTAGCTTAAAAAGGACAAGCATACAATAAGCAAGATGGAATTGAAAACAGGCAATTTGACTAGCAATCATAGACCTAGGCAAGGAGAATAGTAAAAACAGAATTGAAAATTCTAAATTACCATGGAAGCATGTTCTATTTCATACATGATTTTCCTTATTTAAAAAATGAAAAAGATGGGACAATGAGGGAACTCCACTATCTTTTACTCATGGGTTTGCTCCTGCTCTTCTTCTTGTTTATCCTCTTTGTGTTTTTCTTGAGTGCTTGCACTCCCACTTCCCTTGCTTTTTCCAATCAACTTCTTCCATAAGCCAGCGTCTTCCATCTTCTTCTTTAGTGTTTCCTTCTACTGTTTCACCTTCCTTTCCTCTTGTTCTGTAAATTTTTTTGGACCTCATCATACCTAGGGATTGCAGAGTGTAGATTATGCATAGGACTAGACATGTAGTTCAACTTGGCTTGAGTGTTTATGTTGAACTCCTCCATATGTAGTTGTCGTCCTTCATTCAGTACGCTGAACTCATTGAATGCCTTCGTCTGAGCTAGCTGTCATTGATTGAGTTCTTGAAGGCGCTTGTCTTGTCGCTCTTGTCTTTCAGTCACTTGATTTATGGCTTGAGTAAGCTGGGAATAGTGTTCCATTTGCTGTTTTTGCCATTCTCCTTGTTGATTCATCCAATTAGAAAGGAGCTCTTCTTGACGATCCATCCTTTGAGCTTGAATGTGCAGTTGTTGTTCTTGTCCCTCCATATAACTCCTTGCTAGCTCCTCAATGGCTCCGTGAATGTGATTCAGGTTTATGTTGGTTGGGTCATAATATTCTCTTTGTTGGTGTTCTTCCTTATGAGACTCTTCTTGGTGAGGTCCTTCTTTTGGTTTTCGCTTTCCTATTTGAGGTCTTCTTTGTTGTTGGGCAGGTGTCACATAAGTTAGGTGCTGGAGCGTAATTAGCCTCCCAGGGTTTACCCAATCTGGATTGCTATCCTCGAAGACTACCTTGGCCTTCGTACACAGTCTGAGGATGGTGCTGGGGTACCAAAGCCTGGCACCCGAATCAATCTTCTCAGCTGACTCTTGAATCCCCTCAGCTATAAGTTCATGCACATTAATATCTCCACCCTGTACTAAGCAATGTACCATAGTAGCTCGAGTAACATTGACCTCGGAATTGTTCGCGGCTGGTAGGATAGATCTCCTCACGAGTTCAAACCATCCCTTGGCTTCCGGGTTGAGGTCTCCTCTCTTGATGAACCGGGGTCTCCTATCCGCATACCTTTCCCAGTCAGCTCCTATAACACATATGTCAGTCACAATTTCTTCGAGTTCATCATTGTCAGGGCTCTTACTTATTCTTGCATGATAACTATGATCATCAAAATGTGGTAATTTCAGCTGAAGAGTTCTTGTTATCGCATTGGGGCTGAAGTTCACCTCTTTTCCTCTTACATAACTTTTGAAGGTAGGGGCCTTGGTTTTGTCTTCTCTGACCACATTTTCATAGAACTCTTTGATGAGGTTTGCATTTATCTTTGCTTCTGGGTTTGTGAGCCTTTGCCAACCCCTTTCTTCAATCTTCTCTCGAATCTGTGGGCACTCTTCCTCATTGAGTTGGAATGTTAATTCAGACAGTATCTTTTTGAGCTTTATTCGTTCAAATTTGAGTTCATGGAATGCCGTTTTAAATCTCCTTTCATCGAAAGGAATGCTCTCCACCAGTTCCTTCCTCTTTTGCCTCTTGGAGCTTGATGATGCCATGAGTAGGAGTTGATGTGTGAAGGTGGTGGAAGGTATGGATAGATGGGAGAATTCGGTTGGGTTATGATTGGGTGTAGTGAAGGGATTTGAGTTCTGGAGGTGTGGAGTATAAGGAATGGGAATTGGAATGTGGAAGGGTTATGAACTAAGAACCACTTATATAGAGAAGTGGTGAGTAAATAGAAGGTGTGGATTGATGGGGTGGTTGTGTGATGGACAGATGGGGTTTAGCATGGGATGAGCACAAGGATCATCAACTTTATAATGGTGTTGGTTCAGTTTCCAAGCTTGTTCTTTTTCCAATGTTGCATGGCAACAATTCCCAATGCAATCCCCTTGGAGACACGTGTACAGTCCTCTCCTTTTATGGTAGCCGAACCCTTCAACTGTCCCATCAATTCTCCTACAAAATAAAAGAAATGTGATTAAAAGAAAACTTGTGGAAAGTAGCGGCAAAATTAAAAGAATAACTACTTTTTAAAGTTTTTGTTTCTAACTACTAAGTGCTGTTCATGAGTGTACACCAACTGACTAACTCAACATCCATGTATGCAACATTGGCAACACCAAACTTAGTTTGGTGCCATGTGGTGTAAAAGATTTGTTCAAGGCCCCTAAGAGTGACATGATATGGGTTACATTTATGTTCTCTTAGTGTGCCTTAAACACCAAACTTATTCCTCACTATAAATGTGAAAACTCCCTGGGTCCTTGCTTTTTGTAGGCAGCTCTGGTTGAATGAGAGCATTGCACTCCTTGTTCATCACTATGATTTGTCCTCCCTTGAGTGAGTTTTTCCTGGTCAGCAGCTCCTTCATATACTTGATGTATGAGGGCATTTGTTGGAGAGCCTTGATGAATGGTATATTTACATGGAGGGATGCAAATATGTCAAGAAACCTTGAGTATATTCTCTTCTCTACACCACCATTTAGTAATTGGGGAAAGGGTGCATTGATTGGGGGGTCTTCTTGGACACTTCCTCCAAATGAACAATTTTTCTGAACAAGGGTGATGAGCTGTGGCTTTAGTTCAACGTTGTTGGCATGTATGGTTGGCCGTTGGATGCTACTTCCACAGTTTCCTGGGTTTGGATTGATGTAAAAACCCAAAACTCTTCTCTCTTGCCCAGCCTGATGTGCTGGACCTTTTTGGCCATGGTTGTGAGCCTCTTCTTCATGATGGTTCTCCATATTCTCATCCATATCTGGTTCAAAGTACTCCTCCTCTTCCTCAGCACCAACTACTCTCTTTCCTCTTGCTTCCCTCCTTAATTTAAGGTAGGTCCTCTCAGGTTCAGAATAAAAGGAAGTTGAAGCCCCGCTTCTTCTACCTGTCATACAACCAACAAGGGAAAAGCAAGAAAGATAGATGCAGATAGTAATTTCTACAGAAATGCTATTAGTGTGAGTGATGCAATATATCAAACAGTTAGTGGGTTGGTGACTGAATTGTAAACAACTAAGAAAAATGGGTAGGGGAAAGGGAAGAAAATAACTGAACAGAAAGTAAATTACTCAAATGAACTTAAATCAAACAAAATAAAAACAAATGCTCAATCTAGTTATCCACCAATTTAATCATTGTTGATACAAAATCAATCCCCAGCAACGGCGCAATAAACTTGATGCACGGAAACTTGTCCTTTAACAAATCTCCCTCGACAAGTATACCGAATTGTCGTCAAGTAAAAACTCACAATAGAGTGAGGTCAAATCCCACAGGGATTGATTGGTCAAGCAACTTTAAATGGAAGAATGTTCTAGTTGAGCTAAGCAAAAATTGGGTTGAGAATTGCAAGAAACTAAATGGCGGGAAAGTAAATTGCATAAAATAAATGACGGAAGGTAAATTGCAGAATCTTAAATGGGGAAAGGGAGTTTAGCATGAAAGTAAATAGCAGAAAGTAAAGAGAATAGGTAAGATCAGAAATAGGGAGTTCATTGGGCTTAGGAGATATTGCATTCTCCGGATCAAGTTCATTTTCATCTCTTCCTCAATCAATGCATTCATTGATCTCCTTGGCAATCTTCCTTGGTAATTCAATCTCTCAAATCAGATCAATACCCAATTCATTGGTCTAATTGCTCATGAGAAGAGATAAAGTGTGGTCACTGATTATACCATATGTATTTCCAAATCAAAGTATTGGGAGAATTATATGTCACCATATCTGCCCAAACCCCAATTTGGTCCAACATGAGAAGGCAATTCTAGCATGATCTCTTCATTCCTCTTCCAAGGTTCAGAAGAAATCCAAGTATGAATAGCTTCTTTTCCAAGATAACTACTCAATTGGATGAAGATTGAAAGCTTTCTAGTAAAATTAAGAGAAAAGAGAGAAGAAGGATAATGAAAACTATTATTGATCCATCAAATTACAACAGAGCTCCCTAACCCAATGAAAGGGGTTTAGTTGTTCATAGCTCTGGGAATGAAAAGCATAGATGGAGAGTACATTCTGAGAATTAAACTAAAAGTTGCAGAGAAAAACTAAAATACAGAGAGTAATTCTAATAATGCCAAAAAGCTCCCTTCTAGTTCAAAGCTCTCCCTATTTATACTATTCTTCTGATCTTCTAGTTGGCTCTTCAAGTCTTGGATATGGGCCTTTGGATCTTGAGTTGAAGCAGTTATCTTCTTCAGTGGGTTTAGCTTTACTTGCAGAGAGAAAGTGTGAAGTCGGCAGGGATTCTAGCTTAGGACGTTAGTGGCGTTAAGGTTAAGTGAAAGTGTGGGTTCGAGAACGTTAGTGACAATCACCTTTTTCACTAACGTTCCTAACCCAAGGATGCTCCACGTTAACTTCAACGTTAGTGGCATCAACGTGAGACATTATTGGGACTTATTTTTTCCAATAACGTTGAGAATCCTCCTTTCTCCCTATGTTAGAGTTCACGTTAGTGTGGCTAACGTGACCTTTAACGTAGGTTTGCCACATCTTTGAGAATGTTAGTGACACTTACCTTTGTCACTAACGTTCCAAAATGCCCCTACTTCCCACATTAGAGTTCACGTTAACTAGGTTAACGTGGCTTCTAACGTGGTATTGCTAGCCATCTCCAACGTTAGTGACAAAGGTGAGTGTCACTAACGTTGGCTCATCATCCCTTTTACTCACGTTAGCTTCCACGTTAATGTAGTTAACGTGGGAGTTAACGTGGCTCATAGTGGCTCATCCCAACGTTAGTGACAAAGGTGAGTGTCACTAACGTTGGCAATTCTTTGCTCTCTCCACGTTAGAGTCCACGTTAACTGAGTTAATGTGGCAACTAACGTGGCTCAAAGTGGCTTAGCTCAACGTTAGTGACAAAGGTGAGTGTCACTAACGTTGGTCATTCTTTTGTTTCCCCACGTTAGAGTCCACGTTAACTGAGTTAACGTGGCTCTTAACATGGCCAATATGAACTTCGTCCAACGTTAGTGACAAAGGTGAGTGTCACTAACGTTGGCTTCATTTTCTTCTTCCACGTTAACTACCACGTTAATATAGTTAACGTGGTAATTAACGTGGGCTATGATGGCTTCGAGGACATTATTGGCGATTACTTTTCTCATTAACGTTGCAAGCTAGCTCCCCTTCCACGTTAGAGGTCACGTTAGTTAGACTAACGTGGCTGCTAACGTGGTTCTTCCTTGCTTCCTTTGTCTTGAAATCAAGCAATAAAGTGCATCAAAGTTCTAGTCCAAGTTATGAGACATGCATCATCCAATTTGTCATTCAATTCATGCATAATTCTCATGAATTCATATAAAAATCACAATGTTAGCTTGAATCAAGATGTAAGTGAAATTCTACCCAAAACTTGCTTATTTCCTAAGAAAGTGCATGAAACTACCCTAAAACCATAAAGAAAAGGTCAAAAAAACTGGCCAAAATGCCCTGGCATCAGCAACATTGAACCAAGGAGGCAAGGCTTGGATGCTACGCTCTCCTTGAGAGCGGAGCACACTTTTGAACCAAGAAAGAAATGGGAGATGAATGATGCTCCGCTCTTGTCAAGAGCATTATCGGGCTTCACTCAAAAATAAATTCAAGGAAGAAGTTTGCTAGTGAAAGATACAAGGCTCGAACCTATGACCAAGAGGCGTTACTCACAAAGGAAAATAAGCCAAAATTGGCCAAAATGCTTCTCCTAAGACTTGAACCTTGCACCTAAGGGATAACAAGGAGGCGCTACTCCAAGGGGGCAAGGGCGCTCAATTGTTTGACTTAACTGAGCGCTACTTTATATTGAGCAGAAGGAAAATTGGCTCCTCAAAATGCATTCACTGGGAATCGAAGTGGGAGCCTCACTCAAACAACAAGGAGCGCTACTTACACTACTTGCAAGGAAAATAAGCCAACATGGCTTCACCAGGATTTGAACTTGAGACCTCCCACTCAAAGCAAGGCACTACCTCTCTTTGCTTCACAAAAGAAATTGGTCCAAATGCTTCTACCAAGGTTCGAAGAGAGGCCCATTCCTCAAGCAAAGAAGCTGCACTCCCAAGGAGAGCAGAGCGCTACTCTCCTCATTCCTTGCACAAGTGTGACACGGCCCAGGGAAGCATGTCACTCACAAGACACACACCAAGACAAGCCAATGCTCCGCTCCCCACAAGAGCAAAGCACTCCATTGGGAGCAATTTTTCTTGGGCTGAAAATTCAATTAAAAATCCAAATAAATTCAAATCTTCACCAAATTAAAAAGCCCACCCAAATTCTTAAATCCAAGAATAGAAAGTGTATAAATAGAAGCTAGTTTGATTTAGTTAGGGACTTTGGAACTTTTACCTTTTGCTTCCTTGAGAATTTTCATTTTAGAATTTTTAGAGTTTTTACTTTGAATTTGGATCTTGGAGAATTTAGAAGGAGAATTGATCTCTCTTCTTCCTTGTTCTTGCTTGAGCACTCTTTACTTCTTGTTTTGGATCTTGGGTGAAAAATTGAAGAACTTCTGTTTTAATCTCACCTTGAGATTTATTGTTAATCTTTCTGCATAATTTTAGAAGTTTTGATTTACATTCAAAAATTATGTTTACTGCTTTCACTCTTCTACTTCTTCTGCAACTTACTTTTCCATTTCTTTTGCAATTGTTCTTATTGGATCAAGGAAGGATTTGAGATCTAGACTTGTTTTCTAGTCTCTTCCACTCCTGAGATCTTCAATTTCTCTTTTAATTTCTGCAATTGAGCTCCATTTACTTTCTGTCTTTAAATTCTTTAAGCACTTTTACTTTTCTGTTTAAGATCTACTTCACTTCAATTCACTTTTCACTCTTCTGTTTATTGCAACTTACTTGTTCTTGTTTAAATTCTGCAATCCCAGTTCCCAATTCCCTTTATAATTCAAGCAATTTATATTTCTTGCACTTTAAGCTTCAACCATTTATATTTCTTGCAATCTAAGTTTCTGCACTTTATATTACTTGCACTTTAAGATTCAGCTTCTTTACTCTCTTTGCTCTTTAATTTACTGCAATTCTTCCTTCTCCTTTTTAATTTCATGCAATTTAGCTTCTGCTGGATACCAGTCACTCAAATCAACTCTTGTTTGCTTGACTAAATCAACCACTAAACTAAAATTTATCAATCCTTCAATCCCTGTGGGATCGACCTCACTCACGTGAGTTATTATTACTTGATGCGACCCCGTACACTTGCCGGTGAGTTTTGTGTTGGATCGTTTTCCACACATCAATCATCACTTGAGCAAACCTTTAATTCATTCATGGAAAGCTGTCAAACCTCACCTCCAATTTTTCATCTGAAAATTCTTCATCACTTAAGTATCCCATGACACAAAATCTCTTCCAAAACTCACAGTCCACACAAACTTCAATAAACCAAAGCCTCTCAAGGCTTGAAACCATGCTTGAAAGATATGAAAGGGAAGCACAGAGGTCCTGGAATGACCAAGAGAACTCCCTAAAAAACATGGAAGTGCTGCTAAATCAAATGTTAAGTGTGAAGGAGGAAGTGGAAAAGCAAGAAGAAGAGTTAACCTGAGACTAGTTGAACCTGAGACTACATATCTACAGAAGCCACTTGAGATGACAAAGGAACATGAACATTCACAACCCTCACAAACTGCCCTGAACCAAAACGTCTCAGTACTTGAATTCATGATTGAAAGATATGAGGAGGAGATGAAGAAATCTTGGGAAGATCAACATCCCTCCTCCATGAAAGAGCTATTAAGTCAAATGTTGGGTGCAAAAGAGGAAGTGGAAGAACAGGAAAGTAAGGAAGTCAATCAAGAGAATTCACACTCAAGTGAAGCAGAGAAGTACATAAAGGAAGGGCTCATGGAACCACCAATTCAAAAGGCTCTGGATGAACATAAAACTCCAATAATCACACAGCAACCAAGTCTTGAATCCAAAGGAGTGAAAGCAACTAAAAAGAGCACCAATCCTGTCCCTGGTCTAGCAAGCATGCTCAATCAAGCCATTAACAAAAGGGAGCTTGCTGAGGAGAAACCAAAATAGGGGACAATAGCTGAATCTTCTCTCCCCTTGAGGTCATTCCTCTTAACAAACTAGAAGAAGAGGAAGAAAGTGAAGAACATGTAAACCGTAGGTAACATTTCATTTCCTTGCTTTGTTATTTTCTCTGCCTGCTTTGTTCAAAATTCAATAAATTGGCATATGATTACATTCTAAGTTTCGTGTTGCCCTGCAACAAATTATTTTCAATCCTTCTGGATGATTGTATCAAATAAAAAATGAAAGTGTCACACTGAGATTCTAAGTTTGGTGTGCCACTTATTTTCTATGCAAGAAATCCAGCAACACCACTTGTCTGCATAATCAAAATGCCTCTGTAGTGTTATTCTTTTGGTTTGACACTTTGTTATTTTGTTTACTTTAGTTATTTCTTTGTTTTTAATGCTTTCATTTATTTTGATTCTTGACTATTTTTATTAAATACCTCACCAAGAAATTCTTACTCATGACAGATTCTTAGCTTTGTGATTGTATTTAACATATAACAGTACCCTGTGTTTAGTTTTAGTTCAAATAAATTGACATATGGTTGCATTCTAAGTTTGGTGTTGCTATGCAACAAAATTTGGTTCCAATCCTTACTAGATACTTGCATCAATTCCAAGTGAAAGTATCACACTAAGTTTGGTGTGCCACTTATTTTCTTTATGCAATGTATCATGCACACCCTTTATGTTTGCAATCATAATGCCTCTGTCTTTTGTACCTTGATTGTTATCTTTAATTTTGCTTGCTTAAAACACACGTGCTACTAATATTTCATTGTGTAAGACATTCATGATCCATGTTAAGCCCCATAGCCATTTTTCTAATTGTTGCTTGAGGATGAGCAAGCATTCTGAGTTTGGTAAGGGAAAGGGAAGAATAAGTGGAAAAGACAACAACAAGGAAGATGAACTACAAGGTGGTAACGCTCCTTTCTCCTCCTACTTACTTCCAGCACTGTAAATTGCATGATTATCTTCTCTGTATGCATGTGTGTTATGAATGAGCATAGTTTGATTACTAATTTCTAACATGTTGCTGTGCCATTATGACTACCAACTTGAGTTTTGTGAATTCAAAAGCAATAAAATATCATGATCATAAACAGACAAGGTTATTAAAGAAGAGTTTAGCATGTGCATACAAGTATTGGAAAGCTAGTATAGTTAATTGTTGCTCAATTGCATTAGATTTTATTTAATTGATGTTTTCATCTAGGACATTTTGTGAAATCTTTTGAAATCATGAAAACCTTGAAAGAAGCAAATGCAAATAAGGCAAGAAAGAAAAAGGGAAAGAATGAGAAAGCTGAAGGCTCTGAGTACCAATGACAATTCATTTGTTAAGTACTTGTGGTGTTTATGTATCAGGCAAAAAGCTTGGAAACAAAACTCTTAGAAGTCAAGGCTAGGCTCAAAGTGCAAAAAGCACTCCCTCAAAGCTCAAGGCTCTGAGCATCAATGGTTACAGAGTCCAGAAAAGAAACAAATGAGCTTAATGAAGTCCTCTAATTAAATGCTTGTGGTGCTTATGTATCAAGTGGTAATACTTGAAAACAAAGCATTTAGAATTGTAGCTTTGTTATCAACTCATGGGGTAAAAACCCAAAAGGAGAAGCTAATAAGAAAATCAAAAGCTTGTTTCAAGGAAGAAACATTAGGAAAAGATTTCATAAATTGAGCTAGATAGAAACGTTAAACATTTACATTTCTTTTATGATTGTAGCATACATAGAAAACTAGCCAACCATGAACATTAACTTGCTATTCTTCTCACCTTGGTTTGTCAAAATGTACTACATGATTCTTTTCTTGCTTGGGGACAAGCAAGGTTTAAGTTTGGTGTTGTGATGACGTGTCATCATGCCATGTTTTTCTATGCTTTTTCATACAAGAAATTGATAATTAGTGCTTAAATATTGCATTCTTTTGTTCCTAAATGGTATATTTCCTTTATCTTTTGATTTTTATAAATTTTGTAGGAAATAAGTGGAAAAAGAAGCAAAATAGCACAAAATCAGTTCAAAAGAAGAAAATAAGGATTTTGGGGCACACTTTGAAGTTTGAGCACGCTTTGGAACTTTAGGCCACGCTTTTAAAAGCGTGGCCCATGACCATGAAGCCTTGGCCTTATTATCATGAAATATCATGCATGCATGCATTTAATTAGAATGAATTAAATGAATGAGCTTTACGTCATTACTAAGTAATTAAAATCAATGAAAGCATGCATACATTTGATTAATTGATATCATCATAAACCATGCATTGGCGTGGAAGAATGCATGAAGTACGTTATTAAATCAAATTGCTTTAACGTAATGTATTGGCATTAATTAATAAAGCCAATGAATGCATGCATGATTATTAAATGCCAATGAATAAATAAAATAACACTAGCGTTCATTAGGAAATGAGCACTAAGTTGGCAATGAAAAGAATGAAGCAAGCATTCATTATGCCAAGGAAGCATGAGAGTGCTACGTTTAATGTCCCAGTGAGCGCTATGTTCACTTTTACAACGTTTTCGGGCTCCCAACAAAGAAAAAAACAAGGTGCGGTACCCCCAAAGTGAAACAGCCAAGGTTCGAAGAGGGAAACCAAGGCATAAAAGTAGCGCTATGTTCTCTTCTCTTAACTGAGTGCTATGGCACAAAAAGAGGAGCAACCAAGGCTCGAAAGGGGGAACCTCACACCAAGTGTAGCGCTACGTTGCATCTTCCAACTAAGCGCTGAGGAGTTGCAAGCTTGCAAGGGAAGCATGACAAGGCATGTAGCGCTACATTGATAATCCTCACTGAGCACTCCACTAGAGCTAGGACCCTTGGACCATTTTCAATCAAATGCCATCCGGATCCACTCTCCTTCAAATTCAAAGCAAGCAAAGCCCATTATCATCACTCAAAAGCACAAGAGATAATTAGAATAGGAATTTCATTTAAATTGTAATTTGTTTTCAATTTCAATTTCATTTTGTAAAGCCTATATAAAGACATCATTTCCATTTCATTAGGGAGGTTGGCCTTTCTAGAGAGTATTAGGAGTAGGGAGAGAGCTCTTTGTTTAAATTTTCCTTTGTGAACTTGAGAATTGGAAATCAGATTTGGGTTTTCTTTTCTTTTCTGTTTTATTTTCCTTCCTCTACAATTTCCTTTCTGTTTTAATCGAGAGAGCAATTGAGCTCTTGGCTTTCTTTCTGTTTTTACTGTTTCATTGAAATTGTTAATTTCCCTTTGAGATTTCATAGTTGATCTAAGTCTTCTTGTTGATTTACTCTTCTGCACATTTACATTCTGCAACTTTACAATTGAGCTTGCTGCAAATCTGAATTTACTTTCATGCAATTTAATTCTTCTGCAATTATTCTGCATTTTACAATTCTTGCTGTGATCTGAATTTACTCTTCCTGCAATTCAAATTTCCAGTCACTTATTCTCAATATCTCTTCAATTGCTTGGTTTACTGCTTTCTTTAATTTCTAGAATCCAGCCCCTTTTACATTTTGCTACAATTTAATTTTCTTGCTCTTTAAGCTTTTGTCCAATCTACATTATGCTGATTTACATTTAATGCAATTTACATTCCTTGTTCTTTAAGTTTCAATCAATTTACTTTCTGCACTTTATAATTCCTGCAATTTACTTTTTGTTGCTTCAATTTCATCCAATTCACCACTGTTAGCTTGACTAAACTAATCACCCACTAAAGTTGCTTGATCCATCAATCCCTGTGAGATCGACCTCACTCTTGTGAGTTATTACTACTTGATGCTACTCGGTACACTTGCCGGTGAGTTTTGGTGTGGAATTCTAATTTTCCACCCATCACCTTTCCTAGCCACAGCTAATACAATCATTGATGTGGCTAAGGGAGAACTAACCCTAAAGTTAGGGGAAGATCACATCTTATTCAAGATGCCTCATCCCAATTCTCCCTCTAAAAGAGAGATAATAGTACAACACCTAGTGTGCAAACCCTCTCTTTTTGTGCAGAGCTCTGCATAGCCCCTAGACATCAATTCTAAGTTTGGTGTTGGGCAGCCCTCAACAAGCTCTAAGCACAAAGGTACTAAAAAGAAAGTACCTAAAGGCATGAAGGATAAGAAAGGCCCAAACTGCAGGCCTCTCACTGGCATGAGAGTTGTCTTCTCTAAGAATCCAGTCCTACCACATACAGTTAGCTGTGTTCTATCTCTAGTGCATGTAGAGCTCATCCATGAAAGGGCAGGCAAAAAATTCACTGTAAGGGGCAAAAATCTGAGCCCATACTCACCTCCTTAAGGAGCTGAAGGTCAAGCTAGTGACTTTAAAAGAGCGCTTGTTGGGAGGCAACCCAACTTTTCCTCAACCATTTATTTTCTTTTTGTTTTTCCTTTTAGTTGTCAGAGTCATGATCATGTGCATCAGTCAAGAGACAGATTTCACAGCAGTAAAAACAGAACACTCCAGGTGGAGTATTAAAGTTGAACACCAGCGAGGAGCATTGCTGGCTTTGCACGCCAGCCAGGGAGCAGCCCTGGGCGTTCAAAGGCAAATACAAAGAAGCAAGGAATCTGGAATTCCCTAGCCTCTTAGGGCCAAGAGGTCCCACAGAAACTCTACCTACCGCACCTTCTTCTACTATACTTTGCTCAAGGATGAGTAAAACTCTTAAGTTTGGTGAGCTCTGCTTTTTTACTTCTACCACTCCTAAGTATGGAAGAAGAGGATGGAGAAAACTAGGAAGCATGCACAAGAGCCTGTGCAGCTGCCTAAACAAAGATAAATGAGTGATATTGAAGAGATCAAGCACTAAATGGGATCCTTAAGGAGGAGCACTGGCCACCATCATTAAGGTGGATTCATTTTCTTTTACTCCTTTTCTGTTATTTTTCTATTTTCTCTGTATCTATTTATTTGTTTTCTTGTCCTAGTTGCATGATCATTTGCATTGATGTCTTAAAAAGTTGTATAATGTTCCATATATCTCTCACCTTGTGATGACCAAAATTCACTATATCACTATAATGAAGCCGTCTTTGGCATGTATACCAAAGTATCGTCAAGTAATAACTCACAATAGTGAGATCGAATCCCACAGAGATTGATTGATTGAGAAAATTTAGTTACAGGGTGAATTAGTCAAGCTAATCAAGAGAACTGTTGAGTGTAGAATTCTAAAAAATAGAATTATAAATGACTTAAAGATAAACGAAAGCAATAAAATGCAGAAATGTAAAGAGCATGAAAGTAAATTACAGAAACATAAATGACTGAATTGTAAATGGGGAATGAGATGATAACAAAAATTAAAGAAAGCTATAAAGAATAGGGAAGATTCATAGGGATTGGGAGATATTGCTCTCTTTCGAATAAATTCAGATTATCTCTTCTTAAATCATGCAACTCGTTGACCTCTTGCCAATGTTGATTGATTGAACCCCAATTCCTTGGTGATTCAATCTCTCAAATCTTGATAATCAGCCAATTTCTTGGTCTAATTGCTCATGACGAGAGATAAGCTTGGTCCCTGATTTTACCATACATCTTCATAGATCCAAATATTTTGGTAGATTTTATGTCACCACATCCAATCCCAAAACCTAGATCTACTCAATGTGAGAAGGGATTTCAAGTATGGTTTCATGTTTCCATTTCCAAGGCTCCCATGAAACCCAATTTGTATTTGTTCATACCCTGGGTTGAGCTATCCGACTTGGGCTGATTGAAGACAAATCGACCGACCACTTCAGGTCAGGTCCCCCGACCTCTTCTTTAAAGAGTTTGGCCAAATCACTACAAGAAGCCTAAGCAGGCCCAAACGAAGGGACGCAGCCCAAATCTGAAGGCAGCTAAAGCTTAGAAAGATAAAGGCGGTCCCCCTTAAAGATAAGATGACTGCACTCAAGGATAAGATAAGACAACTAACTTATCTCAAAAGGAGGTCACTCTACACTACTATAAATACACTGGAGCACCCAGGTATAACTCATACTCTGATTCTACTAAAAACCTGCTAAAAGCCCATGCTAACTTAAGCATCGGAGACTCTTACAGGTACCACCCCCCTCCGATGATCAAGGATTAGCAGTTCCACAGATCCAACAAGTTGGACACGACAACTCTGGCCACCACAGCAGATCTCATCAGAGATCGACCTTCAGTTTCAGGTAACCCTCAAAACGGTATTCAACCTCTTTTCCAAGATATTTGAACTCTAAGCATGAAGAAAGAAATTCCTTTTAGAAAATCAAAGAAAGGATGAAGAGAAAAAGAAATTCACTATCAATTAATCTATCAAGTACAATAGAGCTCCCTCCTCCAATGAGAGGGAAGTTAGCTACTCATATCTTCTAGTACAAACAGAATTTTCCCACTAAAATTTAAACTAAGTACAAAAAAAAGAAAGGTAAAAGTTTCAAAAGTTCAAAAGTCTGAAAAGCTAAAAGTTCCTTTTAGATTTAGGGTGACACCTATTTATACTAATTCACTGGCTTTTCAGGTGTACTTGCTAGTTTCTCAAAGTGGGCCTTTCACACCTTCAGTTGGTACAGCTCTTTTGCTTCGAATATTCTACTCCCAGGCTGGTGTAGCATTTTTCAGGAAAGCGTAGCGCTCGTGCATCTACGCGTACGCGTCACCTACACGTGTGCGCATCATCGTTAGCGCTCTTGAAAGGGAGCGTAGCGTTCGCGCCAAGTGTGCTCTTGCACGCGTACGCCTCGTCCATGCCCATGCGTGGTCTTCCAAAGATATCACCATCCCGCGTATGCTTTGTCCATGCATACGCGGGACCTTGCAAAAATAGCACTTCACACATACGCGTCATCCATTTGTGCGCGTGACCCTTCAAAAATGTCACTTTCACACGTATGCGTCATCCATGCATACGTGTCACCAGCCAAATTTTCATTCCCAACTTTGAAAACTATCGCAGGCGCCTTTGGTGAAGAACGTAGAGCCAAAGGCGCTCTTCTTGGATACACAGAGTGCTCTAGAAATGGAGCGTAGCACCAAAGGCGCTATCTTGGTGATGTATGGTGCTATGCAGGAGAACGTAGCGCTCTTTAAACGAACGTAGCATTATCCTGGGATTGCACAACGCTCTTTGAGAAAAAGTGTAGCGCCAAAGGCGCTCCCTTGTTTCATCCTTTGTTTCTTTTTTCATCCTTTGTTGTTCTTTTCACCTGAAATTCAAGCAAGACTCATTTCAAAGCAATATCCCATAAATTCATCATATAGTTCATATAATTGCATCACCTGAATGAGATTTTACCAATTCTATGGTCCTTTTAGATAAGAGAAAGAGGTAGATGATGTAGGTCATCACAACACCAAAATTAAATTTTGCTTGTCCCCAAGCAAATTAATGTGAATTGTTCTAATTGATTGAAACTTGACCCTTGAGAGAATGTATTCACAATTAAAGATGGAAGCTAAGTATCAAATCATGCATGAACTTTGTTATTGCTTTCATATCACAATGAACTCTCAAACCTTTGAAGACCCTTTTACGTGCTTGCTTTTAGAGACCTTTCTATTGATTGTCACCTTGAAGCAGTAATGATTGTTATTTTCCTTTTGATTACTCTCTTTCTTTCCATTCTTCGTTTGTTTCTTTGATTGACCACGACTCTAAATGTTGTCTCAAGACTACCCTTTAGGTTAATGATGACTTGCATCATTTACCCTTTTTTCTTGCATAAAACGGTCCATAAAAGAGCATAATCTCATTTGATCGTTGCAATTCATGAGTTAAATGATGAATATTATGGTACATTGCTTTGAACTGGGTTGTGCTAAATTTCAAGTGGAAAGTAGCAACAAAAAAGGGAAGAAAACAACAAAACAAGCTGGGCGCGTGAAACTGGTGTTGCACTTGGAACAAATGCCACAAAAATGAGGAGCTGGGCATGGCATGCCAGTATTGAATTCCAGAAAGGATCCACAAATCTTCTATATGGACGTGGCACGCCAGGAACTGTGCGTGGCATGCCAGTTATGATTTCCAGAGAAGCATGTTTGAACATTTTACATGAGCGTGGCACGCTAGGAGCTGGGCGTGGCACGCCAGCACAGTTTTCCAGAAGAGGACACCCAAAGCCTTTACAAGGGCGTGGCATGCCAAGAGCTGGGTGTGAAACGCTAGTGTAGTTTTCCAGAGAGCAACGCTGAAGGCCACTAAAGGGGCGTGACAAGCCATGCTGTGCGCGGCACGCCTACCCCATCACATACTATGTGCGTGCCACTTGAACCATGGCACGCCTACGCAAAACTCTTATCATCACTTAGGCGTGCCACTTGAGCATCCAGGCGTGGCATGCCAATGATAAAAAGGGCCAAAGCAAAGGCTGGGCGTGTCACTTGGTGTCGAAGGTGTGGCACACTAACTCCAGAATCTCACTTACGCGTGCCACTTGAAGGACCAGGCGTGGCATGCCAGCTACTGGACCAAGCACACATAATGAGCGTGGCACGCCAGACCCTGGGCATGCCACGCTAGTTCAATTGGCCAGAGAGAAGGACCAAGCACACATAATGGGCGTGGCACGCCAGACCCTGGGCATGCCACGCTAGTTCAACGGAGCAGAGAGGAGGAACCAAGCATACATAGTGGGCGTGCCATACAAGTTCAACTTTTTAGAGAAGAGAAGAAGAAGGAAAAGGGTTGGGCATGCCACTTGGGTTCAAAGGCATGGCACGCCAGGCCAACACCAACACTTAAGAGACCTTGGGTGTGTCACTTGGGCTCAAAGGTGTGGCACGCCAGGGACATCAACACATGGGGCGTGCCACTTAAAGAGCTTGGCATGGCGCGCCAAACCAAATTGGAGGCTGGGTGTGGCACGCCACTCAAACGCCTATCACACGCCAGCTGGAAGGTCATGCTTATTGAGTTTCTTTTCCCTCCAAATTGTATTTTTCTTTTCTCTTTTGTATTTTCTTTATTCTAGTGCTAGGAGTAGTATAAATAACCCCTGAAGGTACTGAAAAGGGGGTTAAGCAGTTGGTGAGTTAGATTTACTTTTCACTTCATCATCTCTTCCATTACTTGTACTTTTTTCTGAGCTATGAGTAGCTAAATTCCCTCTCATTGAGAGAGGGAGCTCTGTTGTACTTTTCTATAAGGAATTTCGTTTTAATGTTAGTGTTCAATTATCTTGGAAAAGAGATTGAATGCAAAATGGGTTTCATGGGAACCTTGGAAAAGGAAACATGAAACCAAGCTAGATATGGTGACATATAATCCTCCCTCTACTTGGATCTATGATGATGTGTGGTATAATCAAGAACCATTCTTCATCTCTTTTCATGAGCAATTAGACCAAGGAATTGGCTATTGATCAATATCTGAGAGATTGAGTCACCAAGGGATTGGGGCTCAATCAATCATGATTGCCAAAAGGTCAATGAGTTGCATGATTGAAGATGAGATGAACTAGATTTAATCCAAAGAGAACAACATATCCTGATCTCAATGAATTCCCCCTATTCTTATCTTCCACACTCTTTATAGCTTTCTTTACATTCTTTCAAATCCCCATTCCCATTTACAATTTAGCCATTTATATTTCTGCACTTTACATTATTGCCATTTCCTTTTCTACACTTTACTGCTTCTCCTTACTTTTGAGTCATTTATGTTTATGCCTATTTACAATTCTGCAATCACAATCTATTCTACTTAGCTTAACTATTTCACTAATTGATTAAAATTGCTAAAATCTACCAATCTCTGTGGATACGATCCCACTCCACTGTGGGTTACTACTTGACGATAATTTTTGGTGCGCTTGCCAAAAAGAACGGATTCATCATTTTTATATTGGGTGTAAATTCTGGTCATCAAGTTTTATGGCGCTGTTGCCGGGGATTGGTTTGAATTTGACAATGATTAAATTGATTAGAGAGCTAGATTAAGCGTTTTAATTACCTTGTTATATCTTTTCTAGTCCTTTAATTTTCTTCTGTTCTATTCTATTTTAATTTTACTTTGGATTTTTGTTATTCATTGTTTATATTTCCTTTCTTATAACTGTTTGATTAATTACATCAACCAAGCTAACCACTAATCTTAACAAGAGCGATTCCTTCACTTGCCCTCTGCTTGCTCTTTGTTGAATGTATGACAGTTAGAAGGAGAGAAACTTCATCCTTTTTCGATAGTGAACCTGAGAGGACCTTCCTTAGATTAAGGAGGGATGAAAGTGGCAAATGCATAGTTGGAGAGGAAGTAGTAGAGGAAGATCTGGGAGCTACTATGGAAGAAGAAGTGCAAAACCATGTTGGAGTGGATGCTGGCAATCATATTGGGCAAGAAAGGAGAGTCTTAGGCTCCTACATCAACCCAAATCTATAAAACTATGGCAGCAGCATTCTGAAGCCAACAATCCATGCTAACAACTTTAAGTTAAAACCTCAACTCATCACACTTGTCCAGAATAATTGTTCATATGGAGGGCGAGCCTAGGAGGACCCAAACCAACATCTCACTACATTCTTGAGGATTTGTGACACTATAAAGTCCAATGGTGTACACTCTGATACCTACAAGCTACTTTTGTTCCCTTTTTCACTCAGAGATAAGGCAGCAAAGTAGTTGGAAGCATTTCCCAATCAGAGCTTAACAACTTGGGATGAGGTTGTAAACAAATTTCTAGCAAGATTTTATCCACCACAGAGAGTTAATAGACTGAGAGCTAAGGTGCAGACCTTCAGACAGCAAGATGGTGAAATACTTTATGAGGCTTAGGAGAGGTTCAAAGACTTGACAAGGAAGTGCCCTCCGGATATATTCAACGAATGGGTTCAACTTCACATCTTCTATGAAGGGCTATCATATGAAGCAAAGAAGGCTGTGGACCACTCTTCAGGGGGTTCACTCAACAAGAAGAAAACCATTGAATAAGCCATAGATGTTATAGAGACTATAGCTGAAAATAAATACTTCTATGCTTCAGAAAGGACTCAAAAGAGAGGAGTGCTGGAGCTAAATTCTATGGATGCCTTGTTAGCACAAAACAAGATGATTGCAGCACAACTAGCAGCCCTAACAAAGAGAATGGAGACTGGCCAAGTTTCAGCTGTCCAAGCTCAAGCACCACCACAGGAAGAAGATACCCCAGAAGTTGAAAGTGAATGGGAACATGCAAATTATGTGAACAATTCTTCTAGACCACCATATGACCCAAACTCCACGACATATAACTTAGGTTGGAAGAACCACCCAAACTTTGGGTGGGGAAACCAACAAAGCCACAACCAAGATCATAACAAACCATACCAATCCAACCAATACAATAACCATAACCCCAGCCATCAATCAGACAGCAACAGACCCTACCACAATTCACAAAGTACATCATATCACCCTACCCAACAAACACACAACAACCACCACCAAGACACATCAACCTCAACCATGCAACCATGTGAAATCAAGAGCAATTTTGAAAGAGTGGAGGCTGCAATAGCACAGATGTCATCACAGCTGACAGGAGCTATTTCCAATATTTTGGAAAGACAGATACAGGCCGAAAGGAAGATGGATGCCAACCAAGAAGAGTGCATATTAAACATAAGGAATCAGGGCGCAACAATTTCAAAGTTGGAAGCACAATTAGCAAGCTTATCTAAGCAAATTCCAATGCCCACACATACATTTACCAGTGATACCATGGCCAACCCAAGAGGGGAATGCAAAGCCCTCACACTTAGAAGTGGAAAAGTTGTAGAAGAAGCATTGAAGACTGATAAACCCCCTTTTTAGGGTTTATCTTGTGTTAAATTTAGAGCATTTTGATAACCTTTTCTCACATTTTATTCAATGAAATAGGATGATTTTGTGATTGTCTCCTTAGTTGTGCTTAGATGTGAAAACATGCTTTTTAGACCTTTAATTGATGATTTTTATTTTTCTTTGATTCCACTAGATGCCTTGATGTGTTTGCTAGTGATTTCAGATTGAAAAGGGCTAGGAAAGGATCAAAGGAGTGGAAGAAAAACATACAAAGTGGAGAAATTATGAAAAGCCAAAGATTTGGAAAAAGCCCATGGGCGCGCGCGCACACTATACACCTACTCGCAGATTGCGAAATGCTCCAGGGACACGTACGCGCACTGTGCGCGTACGCGCCGAAGGCCGCACGTGATTTTTAAATAAGAACTCATGTCTAGCGATTTTGGAGGGTTTCTGGCCCTATTTGGAGCTGAGTTTTTGGTTGGAAAGGGCTATATAGACCAAGGAATGAAGGGAAAGACATCAATAGACACATAACACACTTTAGATCTAGTTTTAGTTTAGTTTTAGAGAGAGAAGCTCTCACTTCTCTATAGGATTAGGATTAGGATTAGGTTTAGGTCAATAATCTTAGATCTAGGTTTTAATTCATGCTTTCATCTACTTCTACTCTTCAATCCTTTGTTGTTAGATTCATCATTTTCCTATTGTTTGTTATAATTTCTTCTACTTTGTCTCTATGATTTATTGTAGATCTACTTTTGTTCATTCTGTTTTCTTTCCATTCAATTTGAAGTAATTCATGATAATTGTGTTTCTTTTGATTGTTGTTATTAATTCCTTGTAATAATTGTTGTTAGATTCTATTTTTGTTGTCAATTTACTATCCTTTCCTTTTTTGCCTTCCATGTGTTTGATAAAATGCTTGGTTGGATTCTAGAGTAGAATTTTATGCTCTTGGCTTGGAAAGGTAACTTAGGAACTCTTGAGTTACTAATATCCAAGTAATTGATGATTGGGAGCCATTGACTCTAGTTCTCACTAATTCAATTAGTGGAGAGTTAGGACTTATGGACTTGGATTGATATAACTCATTTGACTTTCCTTTACTACTAAGTTAGAGGATAACTTAATGAGATTGATCCTTGCCAATTCTCAAATTGTGGTTAGTGATTAGGATAGAGATCCTTGACCACCAAACCTTACCAAGACCTTTTTGTTAGTTTATTTCCTTTGCCATTTATATTTCATGTCTATTATCCCAAAAACCCCAAAACGTACCTCATAACCAATAACAAGACACTTTATTGTAATTCCTAGGGAGAACGACCCGAGGTTTAAATACTTCGGTTTATAGATTTTAGGGGTTTGTACTTGTGACAAACAAAATTTTTGTATGAAAGGATTATTGATTGGTTTAGAAACTATACTTGCAACGAGATTTCATTAGTGAATTTCTATGCCATTAAAAATCCATTCATCAAAATGGCACCGTTGCCGGGGATTTACAATGGTGTTATGTTATTGGTTATTGTATATATGTGAATATTGTGAATAGGTTTGTCAATTGCTTGTTTACTAGATTTTGTTAGTCTTATTTTGTTCTTCCACTATGAATTCTCACTTTGGCTATGAGTTTGGTTCTCACCGTGTTGTAAGAAATATGGACTTTAATGACAACATGTACCAAGGATGGAACACTTCAAGATGGGAGGAGCCTCAAGGAATTGATCACTCCTATTGGAAACAACCTCCGGAAACTTATAGGTATAATCACCATCCTAGTGCATGTCAATTCAATGGCTATGGAGACTCTTTTTGTGACAATCAACAACTACCATCATGTGCATATGAATCCTATCCTCAACATGAACCTCAATCATTTTCACAAGCCTTTCATTACCAAACATCTTCCTATGATTCATATCCAGCATATGACCAATTACCCATACTATTTCCTTGTGACCGTTATGAGCATGAAACTTTAGAACCACCATAAATCCATAGTGATTACCACCATGAACCACCTCAACACATACCATCTCCATACCCTTACCAAGAAGAACCGCCTTCCCACTATGAACCCTTTCTCCAAAATAATGAACCTTCCTATCCACCCCAAGCCCCAATAGATGACTCTCTTACCTTGCTACTTCAAGGACAAACGGATATGCAAAGGAACACCCTAGAGTTTGTGAATAATTTGACTAAGGTAGTGCATACTTTAGCCTACCAATGTTTGAATACTCAAGGTGTCTCTGTGGCCACATGTGAAAAACCAAAAGATGAGCAAAGCATGAAAGAGAAACTGGAAAATTCGGTGGAGAAGAAGGAAGAGTCGAGCTATGTATTGGAGTAATTGGAGACGCCTAGGGTCATTGAAGAAAAGGAAGAAGTGGTTGAAGATCTAGGAGATGCGGAACCACCATGGAAGTCTTAACAACCTCCAGAACATATAAAGATTGAAGAATATGAGAAGGTTGATCAAGAGATGGACTCAATCATTAATGAATTCTTATCAATAATTGAATCCTCGCCCATGGGACATGAAGTTGACGCTATTGGAGACAACTCAACACCAAATGATGTTGGTGATCTCATTGAAGACTCTTCCATCAAAGGTGAAGTTGATATGGAAGTAGATTTCACACAACCTCCCAAGTTTGACTTGATTGACAATGAGGAGAAATTGGAAGAAGTCAACAAGCAAGAAGAAGATGAAAGAAGTTGTCAATAGGTGGAAATACCCAAAAAAGAGCATAAGGAAGTCGACCTTGCATTGTTTAAGTGTGGGGAGGTTTCCCTCCCTAAGCCACCATCCAATATATCATTCAAGTGGGTAAAATCCTCAAACCTAAGCTTCATTCTCTCACTTGAATATGGCTTGATTGAAATGGATGGATAACTTAGAGCTCTTTGTAGAATTAAGGGTAAAAAGGAGTTGTGTAGTGGTTGGAAGTTTGGAATTAGGCTCGTTGAGGTCAAATTCTCAAAGTATAGGAACTATCATTGGAGGAATGCTACTTTACATGGGTCTAGGAAAAAGACTTGGTGTGCTAGAGAGAATTCTACTTGTCAACCACCCGAACAGAAACTTCATGAAGATCAACTAGAAGGCGGGTGCAAAAATAAGATATGGGATCCCGGTTCAAAGCACAATGACCAACTATGGGAACTCGTATCTTGGGTGGAACTCCATCCAAACTTGGTGAAGATGGTTGAAATTTCTGTCAATCGTTTGAGGAGCAAAGATCCTTGGAGATTCAAGGATGAATACAAGCATAAGCCATCATGACAAAGAGTTTTCCAAATGTCCAACTTAAGGACTTAAACTAAAAGTGCTAGGTGGGAGACAACCCATCATGGCAAACTATTTCCACTCTTTTACATTTTGATTAATAAGTGATTTGAGTTACCATTGTAGATAGTATTCTTTCCATATATTTGTTTCAATAAATTGGTTGTAGGTTGCTTGTGGGGCAAGCTTCTTTTGCTTGTATTTGAAAATTCCCAAAAAAGCCAAAAAGAATTTGTTGTCATTTTCTATTTTTGGCTAATTTTGAGCTGTAAGTAATATTAGGAGGATTTTGAGCTGTTTTTGTTATTTCTGAAAAAAAAAAGGGTCAAGGACGCGTACGCACGCTGTGTGTGCGCGCGTCCATACGCAGATACAGGCACATACATTTTTTCCAGAGAGTTGGGCCACTCTCGCGCCAACACTAGGCGCCTGGTACAACCGTATGTATGTGTATTCGCACTGCACGCCTTCGTACCATTGGCATAATCTGCAATGCGTGTATCCGCGCATATACCGCATACTCACCAATCCACTAACGCAGTTTCCAGGACAATGACCCGAGAGTTGCGCTAACTCTGAGCTAGCATTAAGCCCCTAGCCCAACTCACCAGACGCGGACGCGCACTATACGCGATCGTGCCCATGCCTACAACCTCATCTCGGCAAAGGCGCACCTGGCGCTTCCGCGTACCCTTTTCCGTCGACCATCCGTGCGAACGCACGCTATGCACGCCCGCGTGAATTTGAATTCCCTAATACCCAAGGGTCGCGAGAACCCCTCACTCACGCACCCTAACCCTTCCCCTTTCTAACGTTCTCTCTTCTCCTTCTCCCTCCATAACCACCACCCTCAGAGCTCACCGCCGCTGACCACCGCGCCAGCGACGCCATTGCCAATGCCACCATTCTCTTTCCACTACTTCCCTCCTCTCTTCTCACTCACTCTTTTACCGCCTCTCTCTTTTTCTACTTCACTCCACCACCATTGATGACTCCAATTCACACCCCCATTCAAAAAAATGGTGAATCAGTTCTTTTGGCAAGCGCACCAAAATTATCGTCAAGTAATAACCCACAGTGGAGTGGGATCGTATCCATAGAGATTGGCAAATTTAAGCAGTTTTAATCGATTGATGAATTAGTCAAGCAGAACAAGTAGATTGTAATTTGCAGAATTATAAATGGCAGAAATGTAAATGGCTAGAATATAAAGGAAAGAAATAAAGTGCAGAAATGGAAATGGCAGAATGTAAAGTACAGAATCATAAATGACTTGAATGTAAATGGGAGTGGGGAATTGCTGAATGTAAAATTAAGCTATAAAGAAAGGGATAGGTAAGAATGGGAAAATTCATTGAGATTAGGAGATGTTGTCTCTTTGGATCAACTCTAGCTTATATCCTCTTCAATCATGCAACTCATTGACCTCTTGGCAATCATGATTGATTGAGCCCTAATCCCTTGGTGACTCAATCTCTCAGATCTTGATCAATAGCCAATTTCTTGGTCTAATTGCTCATGAAGAGAGATATGCTTGGTCCCTGATTATACCACACACCATCATAGGTCCAAATAGATGGAGGATTATATGTCACCATATCCAAACACCAAAACCCAGATTCTACTCAGGTGTGAGAAGGGATTTCAAGCATGGTTTCATGTTTCCTTTCCCAAGGTTCTCATGAAACCTATTTTGCATTCAATCTCTTTCCCAAGATAATTGAACACTAAGCATTAAGAACGAAATTCCTTCTAGCAAATCAAATAAAAGATAAAGAGAAGAAGAATTTCACTATCATCAATCCATCAAGTACAACAGAGCTCCCTCTCTCAATGAGAGAGAATTTAGCTACTCATAGCTCAAAGAAAAGTACTCAAAAGTAAAGAAGATGACGAAGTGTAAAAGTGAATCTAAAACTAATCTCTCTATAACTGCTTAACCCCCTTTTTCAGTACTCCTTAGGGGTATTTATACTACTCCTAATAAAAATTAAAGAATTACAAAAGTGAAAAAAGAAAATTACATTTTGGAGGGAAAAGAAACTCAATAAGTGTGACTTCCCAGCTGGCATGTGGTTGGCGCTCCAGTGGCGTGTCACGTGCTCCCTCAATTCTGGCTTGGCCTGCCACGCCCAGTCCCTCAAGTGGAACGCTTATATTCATAACAACCTTGGCGTGCCACGCCTTCGAGCTCAAGTGGCATGCCCTAGCTTTTTTTTCTACTTCTCTTGCTTCTGGAAACTTGAACTAGCGTGGCACGCCCAGGGTATGGCGTGCCACGCCCTTGCTGCATGCTTGACCAAGCTTCTCTGGAAAGTTGAACTAGCGTGGCACGCCCAGGGTCTAGCGTGCCACGCCCCTTTTTGAACAAGTGATTCCTCTGTTTGGCATGCCACGCCACGAACTCAAGTGGCACGCCCCAATGGTTCTTTGCTCTCTGAATGACACTGGCGTGCCACGCCTGGGGTTCAAGTGGCACGCCCAAGTCAGGAATAGTGGATGGCGTGCCACGCCTTCGACACCAAGTGGCACGCCCCATGTATTTGGCCTCCTTCACCCTCTTTGGAAATTTATACCAGCGTGCCACGCCTAGAGGCTAGCGTGCCATGCCCATGATCTTGCCTTGGTTCTAGTAGCTGGTGTGCCACGCCTCAGCCTTCAAGTGGCACGCCATAGTGAGATTCTTGGGTTGGCGTGCCACGCCTTTGACATCAAGTGGCACGCCCAGCCCTTGCTTTGGACTTTTTGTGCATTGGCGTGCCACGCCTGGTCGCTCAAGTGGCACACCTAAGTGAGATTGATAGGTTGGCATGCCACGCCTTCGACCTCAAGTGGCACGCCCAGTCTTCAATTGCCTTCAGCCCCTTCTCTGGATTATTGGACCAGCGTGCCATGCCATGCTGCTCAAGTGGCACGCCCATACATTTGTGGACTCTTCAGGCTTGGCGTGCCACGCTTGGATCCTCAAGTGGCACGCCATAGTGAAGGTTCCTCCTAAAGTGGTGAGTTGGCATGCCACGCCCCTTGGCTCAAGTGGCACACCCATAGTAGCTGATGGGTTAGGCGTGCCACGCCCATCCTGGCGTGCTACGCCCCTTTTGTGTCCTCCATTGTTGCTCTCTGAAACTTTGTACTAGCGTGCCACGCCCAGTCCCTGGCGTGCCATGCCTTTATGCATGCTTGAACTTCTCCTTTGGAATTTAGTACTGGCGTGCCATGCCTAGCTCCTGGCGTGCCACGCTAGTGCATTTTTGTGGCGTTTGCTCCTAAGTGGCACGCCAGTTTCACAAGCCAAGCTTCTTTGTTGCTTTCTTCCCATTTTTGATGCCTTTTTCACCTGAAATTCAGCACAACTCATCTCAAAGTAGTGTACCATAATATTTATCAAATAATGCATGAATTGTACTGATCAAACGAGATTTATGGGCTTTTATGGTCCTCTTTATGCAAGAAAGAAGGGTAGATGATGCAAGTTATCAGCCACCAAGCGCCGTTGTGGCTAGCAGCCACCACTGGTGAAGCCTTCAACCACCCATTTCTCTCCTCTTCCTTAATTACCACCCACTTCCATCATCACCACCACCTCTCCTGGGTGGCTGAAGAGAGAACTTTTGCGTCGGCTAGAAATGCGCAGATAAATCCTCGTTGCAAGTATAGATTCTAAACCAACAAAAGTCCTTTCATACAAACGTTTTGGTTGTCACAAGTAACAAACCCCTTTAAAAGTGATAACCGAAGTATTTAAACCTCGGGTCGTCTTGTCGAGGAATTGCAAGGAGGTGTGTTATTATTGGTTATGGGTTTTCTGGGATAGTTGGAGTTTGGGCAATGGGCACAGATATAATTATAAATTAAAGCAATAAAAATAAATAAGAAATTTTATGTAATTAAATTAAAAGCCTTGACCTGGAGAAGATTAATCGGAAGTTCTATCCTTGTTGGATTTTTCTCAAGATCAATTGATAATTGAAGGTTACTTCTACTTAGTTATCCTTTACCAAGTAAAGTAAAAGAAAGTCAAGTAAGTTGGAAGTCTACTTCTATTCACAAGTTCTAATCCTCTCCCTTGGGTAGGATTAACGTTAGTGACTAGAGAGCCAGCCAACAATAAACCCAATTACAATTTAACTCTTGAGTAATTCAACTCAAGAGTCTCCAAATATCTATCAACTCTAAAATAAAGTTAGGATCTAACTTAGAACATCAATTAATAACAAAATATAGAAGAAGTGATAAATCTGAAATACCTCAATTGCATTAATAAAAGAAAATGAATCTAACATGGAAAAATTCATAAATTAAATTAGAAAAATAAATAAAAGGAACATTGAACCTGATAAAAAAAGAAACAATCCTGAAGGTAAGAGAAATCTTAATCCTAAATCCTAAGAGAGAAGAGAGAACCTCTCTCTCTAAAAAATACATCTACTCCTAAAATTATGAATGAATGTTGTATGTATTGTTGTGTCATGAATGGATACATTCTCCTACTTTATACCCTCTAATCTGTGTTTTCTGGGCTGAGAACTGGGTCAGAAATAGCCCAGAATTCGCTGGTTGCGAATTAAAACACGCTGATTTTTTGTCACTACAATGCGTCCGCGTGGAGCACGCGTTCGCACCGCTTATCGTCAGAACAACTATGGTATATTACATATCAAATCGAAGTCCCAGACGTTAGCTTTCCAACGCAAGTGGAACCGCATCATTTGGACCTCTATATCTAAAGTTATAGCCGTTTGAGTGCAAAGAGGTCAGGCTGGCCAGCTTAGCAATTTCTCCAACTTCTTGTATTCCTTCCACTTTTGCACGCTTCCTTTCCATCCTCTGAGTCATTCCTGCCCTGTAATCTCTGAAATCACTTAACACACATATCAAGGAATCTAATGGTAATAAGAGAGGATTAAACATAGGGAACTTAAGGCCAAAGAAGCATGTTTTCAATCAAAGCATATAATTAGGAAGGCAAATGTAAAACCATGCAAATAGTATGAATAAGTGGGTAAAGAGTTGATAAAAACCACTCAATTGAGCACAAGATAAACCATGAAATAGTGGTTTGACTTGATCTTCATCTAACAATCAATATAAATTTAATGCACATATACACATATCAAGAGGTCTTTTAAGGGTTGTAATGGGGTTAGGGTCAAGGTAGGATTGTATTTGGCCAAGTGGACTAAAATCTGAATCCTTAATTAACTTACACTTTCCACCTAACTTTAGACAATCCATGTAATCATAATACCACATATAACTATCCATTAACCATGTTTTTCACATATTCATGCATTCTAATTTCAAGTATAGTACATATGCATTGCTTTCACCACTTACTTTGGGGCATTTTGTCCCATTTCTGCTTAATTGCTCTTTTTACTTTTCTTTTTCTTATTTTCATTTTTTTATATATATATATATTTTTCTTTTCTTTTATTTTTCTCAATGCATATGATTAAATTATTGGATGCATGAATCATGTCCTAAACATTTTTTTCTCATTTTCAGAAAATTCTAACATACTGAATTCTCAAACCAAATATTTCCAAATTCAACTTTTCCCATACTTAATTCATGAGCACTCTCACTAGTCTAAGCTAACCAAGGATTCAAATTAAAGACATTATTGTTTTCCGCTTAGAGTTAATGATGTGCTAAAGTAAAGAACAAAGGGGTATAATAGGCTCAACATTGGTTTGCAAAGAATAATGAAAGGGTAAGACCATATGGGTATGTAAGCTCAGTGAAACAAAGGCCTCAATCATGTAAGTGTATGCGTACATCAAATAATGGAAATATATAATTAAGCAAGACAAAGATTACAATTTTAGAGAGAAAAAATACACACTAAAACAGAATTTTGGTTGATGGTTCGCAGAAATTGTGATTACACTTTGATTATGTAAAATTCATTGCTCTTTCTTTCCCTGGCAATGGCGCCAAAAAAACATGATGCCAATACCATGGTTCACAACTTCACACAACTAACCAGCAAGTGCACTGGGTCGTCCAAGTAATGCATCACTAATCAGTCTTACTCCTTTCCATGGCTGGCTTTATGTAATGCATCACCATTGTCAATGGCTACTTTCGGTCTTCTCTCGGGAAAATGATCCAAATGCCCTGTCATGGCACGGCTAATCGTTTGGAGGCATCACCCTTGTCAATGGTTACATCCTATCCTCTCAGTGAAAATGGTCAACGCACCCTGTCACGGCACGACTATTCATCTGTCAGTTCTCGATCATGCTGGAATAGGATTTACTATCCTTTTGCGTCTGTCACTACGCCCAGCAGTCGCGAGTTTGAAGCTCGTCACAGTCATTCAATCATTGAATCCTACTCGGAATACCACAGACAAGGTTTAGACTTTCCGGATTCTCTTGAATGCCGCCATCATTCTAGCTTACACCACGAAGATTCTGATTGAGAGATCTAAGAGATACTCATTCAATCGAAAGTAGAACGGAAGTGGTTGTCAGGCACGCGTTCATAGGGAATGATGATGATTGTCACGTTCATCACATTCAGGTTGAAGTGCGAATGAATATCTTAGAAACTAAATAAGTTCAATTGAATAGAAAATAGTAGTACTTTGCATTAATCTTTGAGGAACAGCAGAGCTCCACACCTTAATCTATGGAGTGTAGAAACTCTACCGTTGAAAATACATAAGTGATAATGGAGTTCATTGGTCTCGGCCCCAGAGGGGAACCGGAGTAACCAAGACTACGAATATAATGATAAAAAGTTCTATTTATAATAAACTAGTCACTAGGGTTTACATGAGTAAGTAATTGATGCATAAATTCACTTCCGGGGTCCACTTGGTGTGTGCTTGGGCTGAGCATGAATGTTACACGTGCAGAGGTCATTCTTGGAGTTGAACGCCAGCTTTTGTGCCAGTTTGGGCGTTGAACTCCACTTTGCAACTTGTTTCTGGCGCTAGACGCCAGAATTGGGCAGAGAGCTGGCGTTGAACGCCAGTTTGCGTTATCTAAACTTGGGCAAAGTATAGACTATTATATATTTCTGGAAAGCCCTGGATGTCTACTTTCCAATGCAATTGGAAGCGCGCCATTTTGAGTTCTGTAGCTCCAGAAAATCCATTTTGAGTGCAGGGAGGTCAGAATCCAACAGCATCAGCAGTCCTTCTTCAACCTCTGAATCTGATTTTTGCTCAAGTCCCTCAATTTCAGCCAGAAAATACTTGAAATCACAGAGAACACACAAACTCATATTAATGTCCAGAAATGTGAATTTAACATAAAAACTAATGAAAACATCCCTAAAAGTAACTAGATCCTACTAAAAACATACTAAAAACAATGCCAAAAAGCGTATAAATTATCCGCTCATCAGTTGATAAAATGCAACCAATCAAATAGGCTCAAAAATCTCACTGGTTTTTGTATGTTTGAGATCTTAACCATGTTCCAGTATAATATTTCATCAAACAAGTTTAACATTAAATTTTTATTCAAATTGGTGAAATACTTTAAAAAGTTTCTTGAAAAAGAAAATATTTCTTCGACCAAGTGGTAAAATATGCACAAAATCAAACAAATATGCAATCAAACATGTAAATGCAACAACTAACAAGGAAAATAAACCATTGGTGTTGAGATAGAAGAGTAACTAACCCATGGAGATCGATATTGACCTCCCCACACTTAAAGATTGCACCGTCCTTGGTGCATGCTAAGATGTACAAGTGGATGGGTGGCTCCAACTGATGCTTTTCTCTGAAGATGTTGCAGATAGACTTGTCTGTCTCCCCATGTAAACGTCTTCCGGTTCCCTTCCGAGTGGCCATCCTGAAAGAAAAAGGGAAGAAGAGTAACTCAGAAATAAAGATAAGAAAATAAATGAAATATGGGTGTTAATGCCAGGTAATAAGGGTCTCAATTACATGGTAGCTACAACATGCAAGTTAAAAAAATCAAGAGAGTGCAAAAATTTGCAACAATGGGGAAGAGAGTGGGTAGGGAGAGATAATATAAATTCATGTCAATGCAAAAGTAATACAGATATAAAAGATTGGCATTGATCAAGTCAATACAAAAGTAATACAGGTATAAAAGATTGGCATTGATTAAAATAATATTACCTAACCAGAATAACACAAGTCACTAAGCACCCAAAATAATTCAAGAGAAGATGCAACAGTTAAATTAGAAAATTTTAACACCAAAGGAAAAATAATTAATTCAGAAAAGAAAATAAAAATATGCACAAAATTAAGATGCAATAAATGAAATATGCAAACAAATTAAGGAAAATAAAATGAAAGATAAGAAGAATGAGAAGGGAAAGAAGGGAAGAAGAAGTAAGTAAGAAAGGAGGCGGGAAAAATTAGGTTTGGGGAAGAAAAGATAAGATTTTTGGCGCTGATTTGGATAAGTTGTGTGGCGCAGGTGACGCGGACGCGTGAGTGACGCAGACGCGTGAGTCACGCGATCGCGTGGCCGGATTTGTGCGATTGGCACGAGTGCAGCCTCGCGTTCGTGCAACTCTCTGTTTTAAATGCATTTTGCCAAAAATCTAGGTGACGCGATTGCGTGAGTGGCCATTTTTGAAAAACGACGTGGATGCGTGGGGCACGCGTTTGCGTGGTAGGACTGTGCTTCCAGCATGGTTCCAGCCCCACTCCATCACAACTTACTGCCATACACCCATTTACGTCGATTTTATAGGGCCACGCGTTCGCGTGGGTGACGCAGACGCGTGGGAGGCATATTTCGCAAACGACGCGGACGCGTCATTGACGCGGTCGCGTGGGCATGTTTGTGCCTAAGGCACGCCTGCAGCCACGCTTTCGCGTGACTCTCTGTTCAATCTTGTGTTCTTCCCAACGCACTGGTGACGCGGACGCGTTGGCGACGCTGTTGCGTCGCGTGCGATTTTTTTTTTAAATAATGCAGTATGCACAATGCAATGCTGATATGAATGTTATGCAAAAATCAAGGTTCAATACAATAAAATAAAATAAAATTCAAAAACAAATAAAACTAAATAAAAATGAAAAAGGAACGATCATACCATGGTGGGTTGTCTCCCACCTAGCACTTTTAGTTAAAGTCCTTAAGTTGGACATTTGGTGAGTTTCCTGTCATGGTGGCTTGTGCTTGAACTCATCTAGGAATCTCCACCAATGTTTGTAATTCCAATGGGCTCCGGGATCCCAAACTAGGCGCAGAAAGTCTTCAAGCAAGTTAAAGCAAGTGACAAGGCTCCAAGAGTGTTGATTGCCAGAATGAATTCCGGGGTCCCAAATCTTGCTTTTTCACCCGACTTCTTGTTGATCATTATGATTCCATCCGGGTAGCAAGCAATCTGAATTCTCACTAAAGCGGCCAAACAACTTTCTAGATCCATTCAGTTGAGCTTTACACCAACCCTTGCATGTAAACTTTGAGCACACAACCATGTTGAACCTTGCTTGATAACTCCTACCACTAACCATCTCTCGCTTGCTCTTATAGCCACAAAGAGCTCTGAGCTGACCTTCTGTCTCAAGCAAAGCATATTCAAGTGAGCTAATTAAGGTTAGAGATGAGAGATTTACCCACTTGAATGAAGGGATGGATGGTGATGGCTTTGGGGGAGAGATCTCCAACAACTTTGGCAAGGTGATTTCCAGCTCAATTCCCTTGTGCTCTTTTTTGACAATTTTCACCTCTGTGCAAGCTTCTTCAATATCAACCTCTTTCTCTTGGTAGCTTTCTTCTAATTCAATCTCTTCTTCATTGTTCTCCAAGGGCATGGGAGGTCATGCTTCTTCTTCTTTAGTCTCCATCTCTTGACCAACCTCTTCCAATTCTTCTAAATCTGCAAGCAAGTCTTCTTCTTCGATAACTTCGGCTTTCTCCACTTGTTCCAGTACAAAGTCATGCTCCGCACTGTCCACTGGAGATTCTAGTATCTCCTTCATGCTACGTTCTTCATTAAATTGGCCACATGTAGCCATGGGAGCACTTTGAGTGTCCGAGCGTTGGGAAGCTAATCGACTTATCGCTTGATTTAGTTGATATAGAGTTGCATGAAGTCGATCCACTGATTCCTTGAGATGATCCCTTGATTCTTGTTCCGCTTGGATTGCATGATTAGGATCATATGGCTCTTGGGTAGATGGATATGCATATGGTGTATATGGAGTTGGTGGCTCCTGGGAGTAATTGGGTTGAAATTGGGGTGGTTCTAGATATGGTTCATATGGCTCATAAGGTAGTTGGTATGGTGGATACGGGTTAGGGTCATATGGAGGTGAATAGTGATAGTTGGCTTGTGAGTGTGGTGGTTTAAAGTTGTGTTGAGGAGGTTCATAGGCATATGATGGGGGTCCATCATATCTATCATCTTGGTTTTCCCCCTGGAATGGCTCTTGACTATAGTAATTTGGTGGATGTTGGTTGTCATAGAAGGGTCCACCATAACTATTGTCTTGGTATGCATCGTGGAATGGTCTTTGTTTGTGGTACTGTGGAAGGTGTTGTTGCCGGAAGGGTGTGTTGTTGCCGGAAGGGTTGATTAGATCCTCGTGGCTCCTTCCATCTCTGATTGTTTTGACCTTGATGCATGTTCCTGTTATAATTTCCATTCCTTGCAACAACATTGGAACCAAACTCAAAGCGAGAGGGGTGAGAAGTCATAATAGTAATTAAAAACGAAAATAAAAACAAATTTTAAATTAAAAGGTTATTTAAATTTTGAAATTTGAAATTTTGAAATTTTGAATTTTGAATATTAAATTTTGAAATTTGATTGTTTGAATTCTAAATTTTTAAATTTGAATTTTGAAAATTGAATTTTGAAATTTTTAAATTTGAATTTAAAATTATTTTAATTTGAATTTTGGAAATTGAAATTTGAAATTTGAAATTTGAGTTTTAAATTTTGAATTTTTAAATTTAATGAGGAAAGAGAAAAACAATAAAATGACACCAAACTTAAAAATTTTTAGATCAAAACGAAGAAAACAACTAAGAACAACTTGAAGGTCCAGATGAACACGAAGAACAAATTTTTGAAAAAAATTTTTAATAACTAAATAAAAACCAATAACCTCTTAATTTATGAAAAAACAAAAATAAAAGCAAAAATAAAAATAAATAAACAAGCAAAAAGCAAATATTTACAATAACCAATAATAAGGCACACGTTTGCAATTCCCCGGCAACGGCGCCATTTTGAAGAGAGAACTTTTGCGTGGTCTAGAAATTCGCAGATAAATCCTCGTTGCAAGTATAGCTTCTAAACCAACAAAAGTCCTTTCTTACAAACGTTTTGGTTGTCACAAGTAACAAAACCCTTTAAAATTGATAACCGAAGTATTTAAACCTCGGGTCGTCTTCTCGAGGAATTGCAGGGAGGTGTGTTATTATTGGTTATGGGTTTTTTGGGGAATTTGGACTTTGGGCAATGGGCACAGATATAATTATAAATTAAAGCAATAAAAATAAATAAGAAATTTTATGTAATTAAATTAAAAGCTTTGACCCAAAGAAGATTAATAGGAAGTTCTATCCTTGTTGGATTTTTCTCAAGATCAATTGATAATTGAAGGTTACTTCTACTTAGTTATCCTTTTCCAAGTAAAGTAAAAGAAAGTCAAGTAAGTTGGAAGTCTACTTCTATTCACAAGCTCTAATCCTGTCCCTTAGGAAGGATTAGCGTTAGTGACTAGAGAGCCAGCCAACAATAAAGCCAATTACAATTTAACTCTTGAGTAATTCAACTCAAGGGTATCCAAATATCAATCAACTCTAAAATCAAGTTAGGATCTAACTTAGAACAACAATTAATAACAAACAATAGAAGAAGTGATAAATTTGAAATACCTCAATTGCATTAAAAAAAGAAAATCAATCTAACATGGAAAAGTTCATAAATTAAATTGGAAAAATAAATAAAAAGAACATTGAACCTGATAAAAAAAGAAACAATCCTGAAGGTAAGAGAAATCTTAATCCTAAATCCTAAGAGAGAGGAGAGAACCTCTCTCTCTAAAGACTACATCTACTCCTAAAATTATGAATGAATGTTGTATGTATTGTTGTCTCATGAATGGATGCATTCCCCTACTTTATAGCCTCTAATCTGTGTTTTCTGGGCCGAGAACTGGGTCAGAAACAGCCCAGAATTCGCTGGTTGCGAATTAAAACACACTGATTTTTCGTCACTGCGATGCGTCCACGTGGAGTACGCATTTGCGTCGCCTATCGTCAGAGCAACTATGGCATATTATATATCAAATCTAAGCCCCGAACGTTAGCTTTCCAACACAACTCGAATCGCATCATTCGGACCTCTGTAGCTAAAGTTATAGCTGTTTGAGTGCGAAGAGGTCAGGCTGAACAGCTTAGCAATTTCTCCAACTTCTTGTATTCCTTCCACTTTTGCATGCTTCCTTTCCATCCTCTGAGTCATTCCTGCCCTGTAATCTCTGAAATCACTTAACACACATATCAAGGCATCTAATGGTAATAAGAGAGGATTAAACATAGGGAACTTAAGGCCAAAGAAGCATGTTTTCAATCAAAGCATATAATTAGGAAGGCAATAAAGCCAACGGTTTTAAAGCGTTACTGTTGGTGTCATTTTTTGAAAACGGTTTTAATATCATTACCATTTTATAGTCGTCTAAAACGTTACCATTTGTGTCGTTTTTTGGCAACAGTTTTAATTTCAATTTTTTTTAATTATTTAGTGTCAATAAATAATCTAAACTATTTGAATAAATTCACTAAAGAAAAATAATTGCACATTTCCCATTAAATTTGACTTATAAACATTGTTGTCAGATCCACAATCAAATTATTTGCTAGTAAGAATAAAATGTGTACATGTCCTTATGTTTCTAAAAGAAACAAGACTAATATTCTCAATTGAACATATTCCCAAATAGCTTCTTTTTCTTTAATCCCCTTGCAGTTTGTGAAAATTAATGGACAAATATCTGAATTCCTTGCCACTGTGCCCAATTTGCTCAAGTTGTTTACAACTTCATCAGTAGGACCAATTGCCTCTCCTTCAATATCTAGAGTAATTTCTTCTCTATCTTCCAACTGTCCTGCATGAATCTTCAAGCATTCTATAGGTCCTCATGTTTTCTTCACTGTTGTCTCTATACAAAGAGACTAATTAAAATTACCATAATATATTCAAAGATACTAAAACTACTAGAAAAGATGTAGAATGAACTAGAAACTTCCCCAAAGAATGAACTAGAAACTTTTCGAAAAAAGAAAGAAGAAAGAATGAACTAGGACTAAATAGAAAAGATGCAGAAGCTAAAAAAATAGATAGCTTGCAGTGAAAGTAAACTGAACTATTATTTAGAAAAATGATAGCAATTACACCTCAATTACATAGAGAGAGAGTTATTTATAGAGCCTAGTGCATCAAGTAAAAGTCACAGACTCTCACAACTGCTATACGAAAACTAACTATTTAACACTTGAGTCTTGATTTTCTTGTTCGGGTTTTGCTATTTAACTTGAGTCTTGATTTTATTGAAAGCCTAGCTCAAATTAATCAATTCAAGTAAATTAATCGTGCTTATTAATGAAAATAACAAAAAACCATGTCCTCACATACAACCATTTTCATCATCATGCTCACCAAACACTCTTTTTCAACCCCCGCCCTGCCGCCCCTCACCAATTAATAGATCCAATAAATTATTTATTAAAATATATC
>NC_029792.2:87462767-87469290 GCF_000816755.2 Arachis ipaensis | reverse complement strand
AAAGAGACTAATTAAAATTACCATAATATATTCAAAGATACTAAAACTACTAGAAAAGATGTAGAATGAACTAGAAACTTCCCCAAAGAATGAACTAGAAACTTTCCCAAAAAAGAAAGAAGAAAGAATGAACTAGGACTAAATAGAAAAGATGCAGAAGCTAAAAAATAGATAGCTTACAGTGAAAGTAAACTGAACTATTATTTAGAAAAATGATAGCAATTACACCTCAATTACATAGAGAGAGAGTTATTTATAGCCTAGTGCATCAAGTAAAAGTCACAGACTCTCACAACTGCTATACGAAAACTAACTATTTAACACTTGAGTCTTGATTTTCTTGTTCGGGTTTTGCTATTTAACTTGAGTCTTGATTTTATTGAAAGCCTAGCTCAAATTAATCAATTCAAGTAAATTATTTGTGCTTATTAATGAAAATAACAAAAAACCATGTCCTCACATACAACCATTTTCATCATCATGCTCATCGAACACTCTTTTTCAACCCCCGCCCTGCTGCCCCTCACCAATTAATAGATCCAATAAATTATTTATTAAACTATATCCCTATTATACAAAGAAGTCATCATATATAAATCTTTCACAGCAGTAAATTTAAAGAGAAATGATGTCATAAAATGTTTTTAAAGAGATCAAAAATTTACCTTTCACAGTATTATCTATGACCTTAGTCTCAGTTGGATTAATATAATCCGTGTCCTGCTCCTCTATATTATTTCCTTCATTCTCATCCAATTGCTCTTTACCTGTAGTGTAGCTCAATTGTAGAAGATTTAGATTTTGGATTCATTGTGATTCAATATGATTAAGAAAAAAGTTCAAATAGTAAAGACTATGATAGAGAATATAAAAAAAAAATAAATACGTTAAAACTTATAATATAAGTGCTAGAAGAAGCTATGAAAGTACTAGTTTTTGAGGAAGATGAAAAGTATATACCAAGTCAATTTATGACTATTAAAGCCAAGACTTATTACATACTCATCTTTTCATATATTCCTGAGTATGGTATCTATATCCTTCTCACAGTAAATGATCTAAAAGAAAAAAGATACCGTTTGATTTCTCTGCAACACTCATCAAGAACTATGAGTTAGTTATAGCATTTCCTAAGGTATCTCTTGCACACTGCTACCTCTGATATCAAGGTAACGCAAGCTTATCAAATCACATATTCTTTTAGGTAAACTTGTGAGTTTAGGGTAGTTTGTCAACAATAGTATCTGCAAATTATGCAGATCATAAATGGAATCTGGTAGTGTCTGCAATGGAGTGTTAGAGAGGTCAAGAAAACACAGATGAATCAGTTTTCCAATACTCTTATCCTATTCTGACCAAAATCATAATAGCACTATACCAAATCAATATTAAAATTAAAATAGCATTTCCAGAGAACCAATTTCCAAATCAAAATCAAACAGTATTATACTACATCAATATAAAATTAATATTAAAACCAAAACAAAACCAGAACAACATTTTCAGAGACCTAATTGCCAAATCAAACTTATAACATTATTATTACAAATGAATATTAAAATTAAAACAAAATCAGAGCAGCATTGACAGAGAACCAGTTACATACTAAATCAATATTAAAATTAAAATAAAATCACAACAACATTTCCAAATAATAATTTAGTGAACAAAAGCAACAGCAAAAGATTAGCAAATCCCACATTTCCATACTTTATTCCACTCCCTAATCGCAACACCATAATCAGTTAATCACGTTTCATCTCATAATCCAAACTCTAATCACTATTCAAAGGACTGAAACAAACACAAAAGCAGAAACTCACACACCACTTTCCTTTCTTCTTCTTAACTCCAACAAAAATGGCCAACAGCCAAACACGCCCTAACAAAACAAAAGAAAATAAGAGAAAAAGACCACTTACCACAGATGACAACCCACAATCAGCCAAGGCGGTGAAGCAGATGCAGCGAGGTAGAAGCAGGGAAGCAGAATTAAATATAATACTAAGTTCTCCCTCACCTTTATAATGATTTTCCAGTGAATAAAAAAGTTAGCAAATTAAATATAATACTAAGCCTAATCCTAATAATGTTTACTAATAGAGAGAGGAAACGAGGAAAAGAAAGATAACTATTAGGATAAAATTTGTGGAAAGAAGACTAAATAAAACATTTAAACAATTCGGCTACTTGATGTTTCTCAGAGCAGTACCGCACTTGTCAGCAATTGCAAAAAGCAGCTAAAAGAAAAAAAGATTCCCATCTTTTAATAAGATGTGCCTAATCAATAGAAGTACTAATACACTGATCTTAATGTGAAAACAGGTCATATATTATACAAAGCAAAAATAATAGTAGAAGTAATTCACAGTATAGCAACAATAAAAATACAATGTAAGAGCAGCTTGTTCAGGGCATCAAATTAAGTCTGAGATTGAAATGTAGCAAAAGCATGGTGCCACAAAATCAAAAAGATGGATTGCATGTACTCACGAACTCTATAACTCATGCAATAACTCTAGAATGCTACTCCTCATAAGGAAATAGTCACCAGTTATAATCCATCTCCATGTTTACAGTATCTTTAGGGTGGTGAAGTGTGATAATCCATCTCTATGTTTACAGGGAGTGTCATAAAGCTTAATTTACATAAAAGTTGCATCACTCAATCACCTAGAATATTATCACTGAGAGAACCGTTCATTTAAACTCAGAGAACTAGTGACCAAAATAGACAGCATTATACCAAATTAAAATTCAAATCAAAACAGAAACCAAATCAATTAAACTCCAACAACAGTGACCATGGTTACAATAAAATGGAGAATTCAAACTCAATGGAATCGAAAACAGAAATGAATTCAATGGAATTCAAAACAGAGACAACTTACAATAAAAGTACGAAGCAGCAGCAACAGGAGTGGTAGCCCCCTTCTCCCCGGTCCGTGATTCTGGCGACCAGAGGCACGGCGGTACGGTGTTTTTTCCAGTGACAATCGACGGTGGCAGCGGCTCCTCTTTTGGTGGCGACAAGCATGAACGGCGGCTCCTCTCCACGTCCACGGCGACGGACCTTCGACGGCGACAATGGAGATCATACGTGACGGATCTGGCAGCACAGATGGCGTCTTTTTTCTCCCCAACGAGCTTCCTTCCTCACGCATCTCTTCTCCCTTGCGACAGCAATGACATCACGGTAGCGGCGGTGTGACGGGTTCGACGGAGGCAGAGCGACGGTGACGCGACGGTGCGGCTTCGACGGCGTTCGGCTCCTCGGCGGCTTCAGATCTGACGGTGACATGACCTCTCTTCTCTTCCTTTGCTGTGTGTGCGTGGGTTGAAAGAGAAAAGAGGGGTGAAGGCCTGCGTGTTTTAGGTTGGGAAAAGGGGAAAATTAGGGTTTCTTTTGTTTAAGGTGGGAATTTAGGGTAAAATGAAATTGGAAATTTAGAGTTAAAGGAATTTGTTGTATCAATTTATTAATTGATTTTTAATTATGCATTCTCATTTAAAATTATAAGACGAAATAATTAATTTTTTACTCATAAAAAATAAAGTATTAAATTACATGAATATCAATTATTTAAATCAAATTATATAATGTAAAATATTCATAATAAGGAATAAAGTATTAATAAGGAACTTAATTAAATCATAAATTATTTATAATAAAAGTTATTTAACTTAAATTATATAATTTTTTTTATTTATTAATTACTGAAATTATGTGAAACATTCGATTATAATAAAAATTATAATAAAATTTTAATTAATTTAAACTTTAATTTTTATGAAACTCTAATTAATTATTCTCAGTCAAATAATTTTCTTAAAATAAAATTCTCAACAATTATAATAAATTGTAAATAATTTATTATTTAATTTTCTGAAAACTTAGATTGTTACAGCTCTGAGCCTAATGGCCTAATTGGTGTACGTTAGAGTTACGTTGATGGTGGTGGGAGGAAGAGCGCGCTCTGAAATTTTATTTTAAGAGATCAATGTCCTTAATTATCTTAGAGAGAAATTTTTTCAATAAATATATAATATTTATTCTAAAATTAAAATATATTTATAACAATAGTTTTTGAGTATTTTATAAATTCAGTATTTATAGAAAAATAGTTTTAATTTATATGATTATTTAAAATTATTTTTATTGGTATTGTTTAATTTGTATAATTATTTAAATAATATTAGAAAATTGTTGTTTCATAAACAATTGTTGTAATGGTTATAAAACCGTTCTTTAAAATAGTCAAAGAGAACAGTTTTATTTCATTACTATAGCATAATAAAAAATTAAACTTCAATAGCAATACTGTAAAAATCGTTGTCTAAGACCATCTAATAGAACGGTTTTCAAGTGTAGCATTTTGGCAACGGTTTTTATGCGTTTTCTTTGTACAATTATTTAAACAACGATAAAAAACCGTTGCTTAAATACAAATCATGGTAACGGTTATAAAACCGTTCTTTAAAATAGTCAAAGAGAACGGTTTTAATTTGTTGCTATAAAATAATGAAAAATTGAATTCAACAGTAACACTATAAAAAACCGTTGTCTAAACCTATTTACAATATCGGTTTTAAGATGTTACAAAATTTGGCATTGCTAAAGGCCATATATGTTGTAGTGTTGGCAGCAGATATTCGCCCACTATGTTACATGTATATGCTTTTTCTGATTGGCTGTGTCATGGAGGGGAAGGAGGTATACTTCCCCCGGTTGATCAGGCAAGGCATGTGGCGAGCACAGATCCGTGGCCTTCTACCATTTCTCACATTGGTCACTAGCATGATTGAGCTAGCCGGTGCCCCATGGAGGGACGATGATGTGACACCACCCCACCCAGACAACGACGACAAGGAGGTTACTATTCCGTGGGGTACATGGGTGCACGAGAAGCCCCCCCTGTGAGATCAACCTCACTCTTGTGAGTTATTACTACTTGATGCGACCCGGTACACTTGCCAGTGAGTTTATGTGGAAATCTAATTTTCACCCATCAGCAGGACCTTCTTCTTCTTCAGCAGCAGTAGCATCTTTACCACCACCACCAGCACCCGAGCCGACATATCAGCTAGTACAACACCTGTTTCGCTTCATGGAGCGTAGCGAGCATCGTATCATGCGACGTCTCGATCGCATAGACCAGGTGTTTGTATCACAGGGCATTGAGCTACCCCCTCTCCCTGACTCTCCCACTTCCAACGCGGAGGATCACGAAGCAGAGCACGAGGAGGAGCATGTTGAGGAGCCGGTTCAGTAGGAGGCACCTCCAGAGACACAGGCTACCCAGGATACTCCACAGCATGCCGAGGAGCCAGTGCCCCAGTCTGAGATCCAACAGGAGACAGATGCGACACAGACGCAGGCTACTCAGGAGACCCAGCAGCCTCCCGAGGGGCTAGTGCCCCAGACAGTGCCCCAGCCGTAGCCAGATGCGACTGTTGATCCTCACCATGAGCCCGATTAGTAGCATTGAGGACGATGCTTCATCTTATGTGTGGGGAGGTCACCGTCGTCGCCGTCGGTGGATTTGGTGAACATTTTCGGACACTATCACTTAGTTCATTTTATTTTGCTTTATTTTGAACTATTTTGGGATTATTGTACATATTTGCTATTGTGGATATTTTTAGTTTGGTTATGGCACACTTTTATTGCATATATTGCATTTTAGCCTTGTGGTTGTGATTTGAAAAATGTTTTGAATTGTTGAAAACTTAGTTAAACCCTTTGTGCATAAAAAAATTTGTTTTGATTAAAAAAAAAAAGAGGGCAGGTTAAAGAATTTTAGAATTTCTTAATCACAACATTGCATTTGAATAAGCTTAATCAAAACAATGAATTTTTCTAAGGAATTTGTAAAAAGGGCACCACCCCAATTGAGTGGAAAATTTTTATGGAACTTGCATGGATTTATACCTTTGTGTATCATGTTTTGAGCTAAAAACACAAGATTGTGAGTTTTGAGCCTATTGTGTAGTTACATCTTATAACCACTTATTTTCCTTCTTGTTTGAAATTGTTCTTTTCCTATGATTGTGATCCTTGATTTGTTTAATTCTTTATGTCAAATTATTCCTTGTATTCATGCATTTATATGATTGAGGCCATTTTTTCATTAGCTTACTTACCCAAATAGCCTACCTTTTAGTCTCCATTGTCAACCAATTTTGAGCCTATGCTTAACCCAACTATTCTTTATTTTAGCACATTTCAACCCTAAAATGAAAAACAATAAAAGTCCCTTGTTTGGATCTTTGATTGACTTAGGCTAGTGAGAGTGTTTTATATTCTAGTTTGGGGAGATTGGGAACATTGGTTGGGATAAAAGGGTGCTTTGTATTTTTATATTTGGAAATTGGGTACATACTTATGCATTAATCAAATGTTAAACCTTATGATTGATGATCTTGTATGTAGTTTTGAGAAAAAGATAATGAGAAAAACAAAAGAAAAGAAAAAAATATGAAAAAGAAAAGAAAAGAAAAAAAATATGCGTAGAAAAAAAAA
>NC_029792.2:87454579-87459070 GCF_000816755.2 Arachis ipaensis | reverse complement strand
ATCACAGGGCATTGAGCTACCCCCTCTCCTTGACTCTCCCGCTTCCGATGAGCAGGATCACGAGGTAGAGCATGAGGAGGATCATGTTGAGGAGCCAGTTCAGCAGGAGGCACCTCCACAGACGCAGGCTACTCAGGAGACCCAGCAGCCTCCCGAGGGGCTAGTGCCCCAGACAGTGCCCCAGCCGTAGCCAGATGCGACTGTTGATCCTCACCATGAGCCCGATTAGTAGCATTGAGGACGATGCTTCATCTTATGTGTGGGGAGGTCACCGTCGTCGCCGTCGGTGGATTTGGTGAACATTTTCGGACACTATCACTTAGTTCATTTTATTTTGCTTTATTTTGAACTATTTTGGGATTATTGTACATATTTGCTATTGTGGATATTTTTAGTTTGGTTATGGCACACTTTTATTGCATATATTGCATTTTAGCCTTGTGGTTGTGATTTGAAAAATGTTTTGAATTGTTGAAAACTTAGTTAAACCCTTTGTGCATAAAAGAATTTGTTTTGATTAAAAAAAAAAAGAGGGCAGGTTAAAGAATTTTAGAATTTCTTAATCACAACATTGCATTTGAATAAGCTTAATCAAAACAATGAATTTTTCTAAGGAATTTGTAAAAAGGGCACCACCCCAATTGAGTGGAAAATTTTTATGGAACTTGCATGGATTTATACCTTTGTGTATCATGTTTTTAGCTAAAAACACAAGATTGTGAGTTTTGAGCCTATTGTGTAGTTACATCTTATAACCACTTATTTTCCTTCTTGTTTGAAATTGTTCTTTTCCTATGATTGTGATCCTTGATTTGTTTAATTCTTTATGTCAAATTATTCCTTGTATTCATGCATTTATATGATTGAGGCCATTTTTTCATTAGCTTACTTACCCAAATAGCCTACCTTTTAGTCTCCATTGTCAACCAATTTTGAGCCTATGCTGAACCCAACTATTCTTTATTTTAGCACATTTCAACCCTAAAACGAAAAACAGTAAAAGTCCCTTGTTTGGATCTTTGATTGACTTAGGCTAGTGAGAGTGTTTTATATTCTAGTTTGGGGAGATTGGGAACATTGGTTGGGATAAAAGGGTGCTTTGTATTTTTATATTTGGAAATTGGGTACATACTTATGCATTAATCAAATGTTAAACCTTATGATTGATGATCTTGTATGTAGTTTTGAGAAAAGGATAATGAGAAAAACAAAAGAAAAGAAAAAAATATGAAAAAGAAAAGAAAAGAAAAAAAATATGCGTAGAAAAAAAAAAGAAAAGAAAAAAATAAAAAGGGGACAAAATGCCCCAAAATAAAGTTCAATAAGGATCAATGCATAAGTGTTGAAAAACGACAAGAAAATACATGAGAATGTGAAAAAGTGAAAAATTGGTAGTTAGGCTAGAACTTAATTGTATAGGTCATCATAGGTTAGGTGGGAAAGTTTAAGCTCATCAAAGATTCAAATTCTAGTCCACTTAACCATACATGATCCTTGGTGCACGAAATTACAATCACACTTTTGCAACTCCGCACAATTAACCAGCAAGTGCACTGGGTCGTCCAAGTAATACCTTACGTGAGTAAGGGTCGATCCCACGGAGATTGTCGGCTTGAAGCAAGCTATGGTTATCTTGTAACTCTTAGTCAGGATATCAATAATTCTCAGATTTAATTGTAAAAAGTAAAAGAACATGAAATAAATACTTCTTATGCAGTAATGAAGAACAGGTTGAGGCTTTGGAGATGCTTTGTCTTCTGAATCTCTGCTTTCCTACTATCTTCTTCTTCATGCACGCAAGGCTCCTTCCATGGCAAGCATTAAGTTGGGCATCACCGTTGTCAATGGCTACTTCCCGTTCTCTCAGTGAAAATGTTCCAAATGCGCTGTCACCACACGGCTAATCATCTGTCGGTTCCCGATCATGTCAGAATAGGATCCATTGATCTCTTTGCGTCTGTCACTACGCCCAACACTCGCGAGTTTGAAGCTCGTCACAGTCATCCCTTCCTAGATCCTACTCAGAATACCACAGACAAGGTTTAGACGTTTCGGATCTCAGGAATGGCCGCCAATAATTCTATCCTATACCACGAAGGTTCCAATCTTAGATTAGAAACCCAAGAGATACACATTCAAGCTTGATTGCATATAGAACGGAGGTGGTTGTCAGGTACGCGTTCATAGGTGAGAATGATGATGATTGTCACGGATCATCACATTCATCAGGTTGAAGTGTGAATGAATATCTTAGAATAGAAGCAAGCGTGATAGAATAGAAAACAGTAGTAATTGCATTAATTCATGAAGAACAGCAGAGCTCCTCACCCCCAACAATGGGGTTTAGAGACTCATGCCATAGAAGATACAATATGAAACGTGTAAAGTGTCATGAGGTATAAGATGAATCACTAAAAGTAGTTTTTATAGTAAACTGGTGACCTAGGGTTACAGAAAATGAGTAAGCTAGGGTGTTTAGTGTAAAAATCCACCTCCGGGGCACACTTGGTGTGTGCTTGTGCTGAGCATTGAAGCTTTCATGTGTAGAGACTTTTCTTGGAGTTAAACGCCAGCTTTTGTACCAGTTTGGGCGTTTAGCTCCAGTTTTTATGCCAGTTCTAGTGTTAAACACCAAAATTCTTGAGCTAACTTGAATCGCCTGTTTGGGTCATCAAATCTCGGGAAAAGTATGGACTATTATATTGGTTGAAAGCCCAGGATGTCTACTTTCCAACGCAATTGAGAGCGTGCCAATTAGGCTTCTGTATCTCCAGAAAATCCACTTTGAGTGCAGGGAGGTCAGAATCCAACAACATCTGCAGTCCTTTTTCAGCCTCTGAATCAGATTTTTGCTCAGGTCCCTCAATTTCAGCCAGAAAATACCTGAAATCACAGAAAAACACACAAACTCATAGTAAAGTCCAGAAAAGTGAATTTTAAATAAAAACTAATAAAAATATAATAAAAACTAATTAAAATATACTAAAAACATACTAAAAACAATGCCAAAAAGCATATAAATTATTCGCTCATCACAACACCAAACTTAAATTGTTGCTTGTCTCCAAGCAACTGAAAATCATATAGGATAAAAAGAATAGAATACATAATGAATTCCAAAAACATCTATGAACATCAGTATTAATTAGATGAGCGGGACATTTAGCTTTTTGCTTCTGAACAGTTTTGGCCTCCCCCTTTATCCTTTGAAGTTCAGAATGATTGGCTTCTATAGGAACTCANGGACGCCGCCGCCGCAACCCCCTCCCCTCCCTTCTTCTCCCTTCTTCCTCTCTCCTCCCCTCTCCACCACTGCCTCCGCGACCACCGCCCCACCGCCGGCCACCCAGCTGCGCCCCTGACGTCGGGATTTTTGCCAGTAAAGAATGTCATAAAAACAATCGCGTTGTAGATATAGTCTCTAAACTGTCAAAAATCCCTTCGTACAAACTTTTTGGTTGTCACAAGTAACAAACCCCTTTGAAATTGATAACCGAGTATTCAAACCTCGGGTCGTCTTCTCAAGGAATTGCAGGGAAGTATCTTCTTATTATTGGTTATGAAGATTGTAAATTGGGGGTTTTGGAAGTTTGGGCAATGCGCATAGGTATATTTTCGAGCAATAAAAATAAATAAATAACTGTAAAATAAACTCTTGGCAAGGTATGAGAACCGGAAATCCTGTCCTTGTTATCCTTATTAGATGTGATGAGAATTGGATTTTAATCCCACATAGTTAAGTCAAGTGGACTAATTAGCTTGATTCTCAAGTCCTAGTCAACTCCTATGGAGAGACTAGTGTTAGAGCAATCCTAGCTAAAGCAAAATCAGCCAATTTCAACCACTCCTGAGTTTGACAACTTAAGTGTTACCAATTACCTAACCAAAGCCAAAAGGGAAGAAAGTCTACTTGAATGAAAATAATTTGGATAAACACAGAGCATTAATAAATTAAAGAGAGCAATCATAAGTCTGAAATACCTCAAATAACATTAATTCAAAGAGAAATCTGTAACATAGAAGAATTCATAAATAAAATTGGGAAAATAATAAAAATAAAGAACCTAGGATTGAGAGCTACTCCTAAAACTAAGAGAAATCCTAAATCCTAATCCTAAGAGAGAGGAGAGAACCTCTCTCTTTAAAAACTACATCTACTCCTAAAATTGTGAATTATGAGAGCCTCCTCATGAATGGATGCATTCCCCCACTTTATAGTCTCTAATTTGTGTTTTCTGGGCCGCAAACTAGGTCAAAAACAGTCCAGAATTTGCTGGGTTTGAATTTTGCCACGCTGGATTTCCGTCATTGCGACGCGGCCGCATGGATCACGCGGTCGCGTCGCCTAGCGTCAGGGAAACTATAACATATTATATATCAAATTGAAGCCTTGGACGTTAGCTTTCTAACCAACTAAAACCGCGTCGTTTAGACCTCTGTAGCTAAAGTTATAGCTGTTTGAGTGCAGAGAGGTCAGGCTGGACAGCTTAG
>NC_029792.2:87450160-87450993 GCF_000816755.2 Arachis ipaensis | reverse complement strand
AGCATATAATTAGGAAGGCAAATGTAAAACCATGCAAATAATATGAATAAGTGGGTAAAGAGTTGATAAAAACTACTCAATTGAGCACAAGATAAACCATGAAATAGTGGTTTATCAGTGGCATCACACTATCTCTGTCCCTCTCTCCCCCCTGTCCATTCCCGATTCCATCACTGCTTCTGCACTCCAGGTTACACCCTGCCTCTGCCCTGTTTCTTTACTGCTTTCATTTTTTTAGGCATGATTAGATTAGATTAGTTAGTTGATTAATCCTGTATGATAGGCTAGATAGAAATAAATGCGGTTAGGTAGTTAGGATGTGGTTAGATGATTCTAGGCCTGATAATTGCTCTGTTTGTGTTTACCCGTTTGAATTACATATTCCTTGTTTGCTGAGTGATGGTTGATGAGTTGTTATGTTTCCATGTTGATACTGCTTTGCTGCTATTTCATTGCTGCCTGCTGAATTCTGCTTGTAAACTTAAGTTTGCTACTGCATATATGCAATTCTTACTTATCATGTTGTTGCAAATTCTTTTGGATTCATATACTTGCATTTTCCTGCAGTTTGCTATCCGGGAACGTCCGATTTACTGCCAGAATGCTTCCTAAATTTCTCGAAATTGTTGTGTTCTTCAACTTACACCATAGGCATTGAACTTGGCACTCTTGGTTTGAGATTTACTTACCTCACACCAAGTTCAATCCCTCGGTCACTTTGGCTAGCATCTCTGCGATTATGTTGTTTCCCATGATATGCATTGAACCTTCATGCACTTTCATCTCTCAAGTTACTCAATTATCTTTTGCTCATGTTAATGATTAAGCTTACC
>NC_029792.2:87442940-87443473 GCF_000816755.2 Arachis ipaensis | reverse complement strand
TTCACTAAATGAATGCTAGGCAAGGAAAATATGCCCAATAAGGCACGCACCACAAGGAACAACATTCACTCGAGTGAATGTAGCGTTCACTAATTGAACGCTATGAGGCGCCAGATTTGAGCACGTGAAGGGAACGCCCAAGGCAAGTGAACGAGGAGTTCACTAATCCAACGGAACGCTATACTGGGAGCCTAACCAAGCCACTCCTTATCCATTTATTCAAGGCCAAATCCAAATCAACAAAAGTCCCAAAGCAAGCAGAGCCCAACATTATCACTCAAAGGAACAAAGATAAGCTAGATTAGGAATTTCATTTGTAATTTGTTTTCAATTTTAATTTCATTTCATTTTGTAAAGCCTATATAAAGGCATCAATATTATTTCATAAAGAGAGGCTGGCTCTGCTAGAGAGCAATAGGAGTAGGAGTAGGATAGAATACAAAACTCTCTTTGATACACATTTATTTTTCTGTACTTTACATTTCAAGTGTTGAATTCAATTGAGTTTATGCAATTTACATCTTCCTGTAATT
>NC_029792.2:87440633-87441632 GCF_000816755.2 Arachis ipaensis | reverse complement strand
ACAAGATTCATTTCACTACACAGAAGACTCATTTCAACATTCACAAAATTCATTCCACAACTCACAAGATTCATTCCATACTACTCAAAACAACATCACCACAACACATCTATGTCCATAAAATTTCTCTCAACCTTCATCCCTTGAGCTAGCATTTGAACAATACTTGCAAACATCCATAGACTCTTGGAAAGAACAACAAGCCCTCTGCAATAAGATGGATAGATATTTGGAGCAAGTAAGGAGAAACAAAGAATTGCTAAGCATGGAAGATGAAGATCAATTGGTGGATGTGAAGGAAGAAGTAGAAGAGCAAGATGAAGAGGTCTCTGTGTCAAGTGAATTTTCAGTGAAGAAAGAGGAGGTGGTAGAGGAATTTAAACCTGAACGTGCATATCCACCAAAGCCACTTGAGATGACAAGGGAACATGGAAACTCACAACCCCCACAAACTTCCCTGAACCAAAGATTCTCAACACTTGAATCTGTGATTGAAAGATATGAAAAGGAGATGAAGAAATCTTGGGAAGATCAACAAAGCTCCTCTATGAAAGTGCTATTAAGACAAATGTTGAGTGTAAAGGAGGAAGTGAAGGAACAAGAAAGTGAGGAAGACAATCANAGTTGCTTGATCCATCAATTCCTGTGGGATCGACCTCACTCTTGTGAGTTATTACTACTTGATGCGACCCGGTACATTTGCTAGTGAGTTTGTTTGGAAATCTAATTTTCACCCATCAAGTTTTTGGCGCCGTTGCCGGGGATTGATTGAGATCGACAATGATTAAGTGGGTGAGAAGTCTAGATTAAGCATTTTCTTTGTTTTTGTTTTCTGATTTAAACTGACACCAAGGTGTTTGAGTTATTGCCTCACTAAGAAATTTTTCTCTGTGGCATGAATTTCAATTTTCGTTGGTTATGTGTTTTACAAAATTCAAATGGAGTTCAACTCATCTTATAATCAAACAGATTTTATGGGATATTACCCACCATCACCAA
>NC_029792.2:87438737-87439284 GCF_000816755.2 Arachis ipaensis | reverse complement strand
GCAAGCAAGCTCAATCAAGCCATTAACAAAAGGAAGCTTGCTGAGGAGAGACCAAGACAGGGGACAATAGCTGAATCTTCTGCCCCTTGAGGTCATTCCTCTTAACAAACTAGAAAAAGAGGAAGAAAGTGAAGAACAACATGTCAAGCTAATGACACTAAAAGAGCGCTTGTTGGGAGGCAACCCAACCGTTGGTAACATTTCATTGTTTTGCTTTGTTTACTCTCTCTGTCTGCTTTGTTTATTTTCTTTCTCTGCTTTGTTTAATTTTAATAAATTGGCATATGATTACATTCTAAGTTTGGTGTTACCCTGGAACAATCTATTTTCAATCTTTATGGATAATTGCACCAATTCTAAACTGAAAGTGTCACACTAAGTTTCTAAGTTTGGTGTGCCACATAATTTTCTGTGCAATAAATCCAGCAACACCACTTGTCTGTATAATCATAAAGCCTTTGCAGTATTAATTTTCTTTTGGTTTCACACTTTTTCATTCTCTTTAGTCATTTCTTTGTTTTTAGTGTTGTCTTTTAGTTTGCTCATT
>NC_029792.2:87436764-87437356 GCF_000816755.2 Arachis ipaensis | reverse complement strand
ACACACTTTGAAGTTTGAACACGCTTTGAAACCTTAGGCCACGCTTTTAAAAGCGTGTCCTATGACTATGAAGCCTTGGATATGCATTAATGATTATGCATCCATTAATAATTAATAACCATGCTATTTCATTATCATGAATAATCATGCATTAATGCTTATGTATGCATGCATTTAATTATTTATGTAATGCATGAACACATTAGCATTATTAACTTAGGCCAATGAAAGCATGCATGCATGAAATATTTAATTACCACTGCTAATTGACCAAGGCGTTAAATGAATGAATGCTTTAACTTTAATGCATTAGCATTATTAATTAAAACCAAACATTTCTAATGCAATTGGCAAATGAATAAATAAAGCTTACATTAATGCATTGCATTACTAAGTAATATAATAAGCATGTAATACATTAGCGTTCATTAAAGAGAATGCTACCTTCAAACATGGGAATGAACATGAAAGCATCAAGCGTTCATTAAAGTGAATGCTACGCTCAATAAAGTGAGCATTTTCGGCTTTTCTTTAAGCCTTGTCCCAGCAACGTTCAATCACTAGTGGAGGACCAAGGGAAATCAAGAAGCCA
>NC_029792.2:87433985-87434665 GCF_000816755.2 Arachis ipaensis | reverse complement strand
TGCACTTGCTGGTTAGTTGTGCGAAGTTGTGAAAAAGAACTAAGATTATGAACGTGCGTATTAAGTTTTTGGCGCCGTTACCAAAGAATGAACAATCACGATTTCGTGCACCATAAAGCCTATATAAAGGCATCAATTTCATTTCATAAAGAGAGGCTGGCACTGCTAGAGAGCAATAGGAGTAGGAGTAGGATAGAATAGAAAACTCTCTTTGATACACATTTATTTTTCTACACTTTACATTTCAAGTGTTGAATTCAATTGAGTTTACGCAATTTACATCTTCCTGCAATTCTGTTCTTCTTCAATTTCACAGTTTCATTTTCATTGAACTTGATTTACTCTTCTGCACTTTTATTTCTCTGCAAATTTACATTCTGCTACTTTACATTTGAGCTTGATGTGATCTGAATTTACTTTTCATGCAATTTAAATCATCAATTGTTCTAAGCTTTGATCTACTGATTCATTTAATTTCGAGCACCCAGCCCCCTTTACAGTTGCTGCAATCTATATTTATTGTTCTTTAATATTTTGTCAATTTACTTCCTGCAAGTTTGATCTTCTGCAGTTTACTTTTCTTGCTATTTAAGCTTCTATCCAATTTACATTCTGCAATTTATAATTTCTGCAATTTACTTTCTGTTGGCTACATTTCATTCAACTCACCAATGTTAGCT
>NC_029792.2:87431755-87432601 GCF_000816755.2 Arachis ipaensis | reverse complement strand
AAAGATAATGAGAAAAACAAAAGAAAAGAAAAAAATATGAAAAAGAAAAGAAAAGAAAAAAAATATGCGTAGAAAAAAAAAGAAAAGAAAAAAATAAAAAGGGGACAAAATGCCCCAAAATAAAGTTCAATAAGGATCAATGCATAAGTGTTGAAAAACGAAAAGAAAATACATGAGAATGTGAAAAAGTGAAAAATTGGTAGTTAGGCTAGAACTTAATTGTATAGGTCATCATAGGTTAGGTGGGAAAGTTTAAGCTCATCAAAGATTCAAATTCTAGTCCACTTAACCATACATGATCCTTGGTGCACGAAATTACAATCACACTTTTGCAACTCCGCACAATTAACCAGTAAGTGCACTGGGTCGTCCAAGTAATACCTTACGTGAGTAAGGGTCGATCCCACGGAGATTGTCGGCTTGAAGCAAGCTATGGTTATCTTGTAACTCTTAGTCAGGATATCAATAATTCTCAGATTTAATTGTAAAAAGTAAAAGAACATGAAATAAATACTTCTTATGCAGTAATGAAGAACAGGTTGAGGCTTTGGAGATGCTTTGTCTTCTGAATCTCTGCTTTCCTACTATCTTCTTCTTCATGCACGCAAGGCTCCTTCCATGGCAAGCATTAAGTTGGGCATCACCGTTGTCAATGGCTACTTCCCGTTCTCTCAGTGAAAATACAGACACCATAAGACTCATCCTAGACCCTTCCCTACTGACACTGCTCGAAGTTTGAGCGCTCACAACCCGCATCACTGTCTGCGTTTCTCTAGTTACCTAGGATAAGACTGTACTAGCCCTTGGCTGTCTACTAATCGGCACGCCACTGTCGCGTAAACCTTG
>NC_029792.2:87430341-87431093 GCF_000816755.2 Arachis ipaensis | reverse complement strand
TATAAATTATCCGCTCATCACAACACCAAACTTAAATTGTTGCTTGTCTCCAAGCAACTGAAAATCATATAGGATAAAAAGAATAGAATACACAATGAATTCCAAAAACATCTATGAACATCAGTATTAATTAGATGAGCGGGACTTTTAGCTTTTTGCTTCTGAACAGTTTTGGCCTCCCCCTTTATCCTTTGAAGTTTAGAAAGATTGGCTTCTATAGGAACTCAGAATCCAGATAGTGTTATTGATTCTCATAGTTAAGTATGTTGATTCTTGAACACAGCTACTTTATGAGTCTTGGCCGTGACCCAAAGCATTTTGTTTTCCAGTATTACCACCGGATACATAAATGCCACAGACACATAACTTGGTGAACCTTTTCAGATTGTTACTTAGCTTTGCTAGAGTCCCCAATTAGAGGTGTCCAGATCTCTTAAGCACACTCTTTTTGCTTTTGGACCACGACTTTAACCGCTCAGTCTCAAGTCTTCTCTTGACACCTTCACGCCACAAGCACATGGTTAGGGACAGCTTGGTTTAGCCGCTTAGGCCAGGATTTTATTCCTGTGGGCCCTCCTATCCACTGATGCTGAAAGCCTTGGATCCTTTTTATTACCCTTTCCTTTTGGTTTAAAGGGCTATTGGCTTTTTCTGCTTGCTTTTTTTTTCGCATATCATCTTCTCTTTTTTTTTTCTATTCACTGCTTTTTCTTGCTTCAAGAATCAATTTTATGATTTTTTCAGATTATCAA
>NC_029792.2:87428605-87428887 GCF_000816755.2 Arachis ipaensis | reverse complement strand
TTCAATTCTCATCATCATTGATAAGGATAGCTAGGATAGGACCTCTAATTTCTCATACCTTGCCAAAAGTTTATTTACAGTGATTTATTTATTTTACTTGCCATTTAATTTACATGTTCTTCATTTACTTTAATTGCTAATTAAGCCATTTGCTCCTCACTCTCAAAACCCCAATTTACAATCTCCATAACCAATACTAAGAACATACTTCCCTGCAGTTCCTTGAGAAGACGACCCAAGGTTTGAATACTTCGGTTATTAATTTATTTAGGGGTTTGTTAC
>NC_029792.2:87417904-87418605 GCF_000816755.2 Arachis ipaensis | reverse complement strand
GTGTGTGCTGGGGCTGAGACTTTAAGCAATCCACGTGCAGAGGCCATTTGTGGAGTTGAACGCCAGTTTTGTGCCAGTTTGGGCGTTCAACTCCAGTTTTTGATCCTTTTCTGGCGCTGGACGCCAGAATTGGGCAGAGGACTGGCGTTGAACGCCAGTTTACGTCGTCTATTCTTGTGCAAAGTATAGATCATTATATATTGCTGGAAAGCCCTGGATGTCTACTTTCCAACGCAATTGGAAGCACGCCATTTCGAGTTCTGTAGCTCCAGAAAATCCACTTTGAGTGCAGGGAGGTCAGAATCCAACAGCATCAGCAGTCCTTTTTCAGCCTGAATCAGATTTTTGCTCAGCTCCTTCAATTTCAGCCAGAAAAATATCTGAAATTACAGAAAAACACACAACTCATAGTAAAGTCCAGAAATATGAATTTTTCCTAAAAACTACTATAAATAGACTAAAAACTAACTAAAACATACTCTAAACTATATGAAATTATCCCCAAAAAGGGTATAAAATATCCGCTCATCAGGCACCATGATCTTTAAGGCTCTGTGTGACCTTGGTTCAGGAATAAACCTCATGCCCCTCTCTGTAATAGAGAAACTGGGAATCTATGGGGTGCAAGATGCTAAAATCTCACTAGAGATGGCAGACAGCTCAAGAAAACAGGCTTATGGACAAGTAGAAGATGTATTAGT
>NC_029792.2:87396501-87415802 GCF_000816755.2 Arachis ipaensis | reverse complement strand
CCTTCCAGTGAAAACTACGCTCACGCGCTCTGTCACAGCACGGCTAATCACCGGTTGGTTCTCAATCCGGTTGGAATAGGACTTACTATCCTTTTGCGTCTGTCACTAACGCCCAGCCTTCAGGAGTTTGAAGCTCGTCACAGTCATTCAATCACTGAATCCTACTCGGAATACCACAGACAAGGTTTAGACTTTCCGGATTCTCATGAATGCCGCCATCAGTTCTAGCTTATACCACGGAGATTCTGATTAAGGAATCTAAGAGATACTCATTCAATTGGGAGGCAACCCAATGTTTATCTAATTCTTATTTTTCATGTTTTCTTAGGTTCATGATCATGTGGAGTCACAAAATAAATAAAAAAATTGAAAACGGAATCAAAAACAGCAGAAGAAAAATCACACCCTGGAGGAGCATCTGTCTGGCGTTCAGCGCCAGAACAGAGCATGGTTCTGGCGCTGAACGCCCAAAATGGGCAGTTTCTGGGCACTGAACGCCAGAACAGGCATGGTTCTGGCGTTCAACGCCAGAAATGGCACACATATGGGCGTTGAACGCCCAAAATGGCCACCAACCTGGCGCTGAACGCCCAGAGTTGGGTACAAAGGCATTTTTACATGCCTAATGGGTGCAGGGATGTAAATCCTTGAACACCTCAGGATCTGTGGACCCCACAGGATCCACTCAGGATCTGTGGACCCCACAGGATCCCCACCTACCTCCACTCACTTCTTTTCACCACTCTCTTTCACACAACCCCATAAACACTCTTACCCAAAAACCCTTCACCAATCACCTCAATCTCTCTCCCCCATTAAACCTTCACCACTTACATCCACCCACTCTTCCCAATAAACCTACCTCATAAACTCCACCTACCTTCAAAATTCAAAACCAATTTCCCACCCAAACCCACCCATATGGCCGAAACCTCCCCCCTTCCCTTCCCTATATAAAGCCCCCCGATTGGATGAAGATAGCAGGAAAGCAGAGGTTCAGAGGAACGAAAGCATCTCCATTCGCTTATCTGAAATTCCTACTAATGAATTACATAAGTATTTCTATCCCTATTCTATTATTTCTTATTCGAAAACTCCATGATTATTTTATATCCGCCTGACTGAGATTTACAAGGTGACCATAGCTTGCTTCATACCAACAATCTCCGTGGGATTCGACCCTTACTCACGTAAGGTATTACTTGGACGACCCAGTGCACTTGCTGGTTAGTTGTATCGAAGTTGTGACAATTATGAATTAAGATCAAAGCACCAAGCTTTGGAGCCATTACCAGGGATTGTTCGAGCCTGGACATCACAATTTCGTGCACCATCAACCCAAGTTATCAGCAAATCCCTGGAAAGAGGTCTGGCCAACCCTATAAAAGAGGAATTGCTATAACTTAGAAGAGATCGACATGACAAAGTCGGTCTCCTACGAAAAACAAGTTATAAAAGTAATCCCTGAAAGAGACCTGACAAAGGTCCAAGAAAAAGGATTACAAAATAACTTAGAAGAGATCGACATAAAGAAATCGGTCTCCTACAACGGACAAGTTATAAAAGTAATCCCTGAAAGAGACCTGACAAAGGTCCAAGAAAGAGGATTACAAAATAACTTAGAAGAGGACAACGTAAAGAAGTCGGCCTCCCAACAAACAAGTTATAAAAGTAATCCCTGAAAGAGACCTGACAAAGGTCCAAGAAAGAGGATTACAAAATAACTTAGAAGAGGATGACGTAAAGAAGTCGGCCTCCCAACAAACAAATTATAAAAGTAATCCCTGAAAGAGACCTGACAAAGGCCCAAAAAAAAGGATTACAAAAATAACTTGAAAAAAGACGACGCAAAGAAGTCGGTCTTCTACAACAAACAAGTTATAAAAGTAGTCCCTGAAAGAGACCTGAAAAAGGTCCAAAAAAGAGGACTACAAAAATAACTAGAGAACCAACGTAAAGAAATCGGTTATGGATGGCCAGAAATAAATACAAGTAAGAGCCAGAAAACCAAAATACAAGTTGGATCCACACATCCACAACCTCAAAGGATCCAAGCTATAAGCAATAAGTACAAAGCTATCCAAAGAGGCTGAGCAGCAAGGCTTCGGCATTCTCAAAACCCAGAAAGGTGCCAAGACAAGTGCAAACAAGCATGATATGAAATACAATATTATAAACAAGCTTCAGGATCAGGCCCAAAGCTTGAAAGCTATTTGTTGTTTTTTCAAAATAAAAGTTGCTAAACAAGCAACCAGAAGGAGTATCAATAGTCAGCAAAATATTCAAATTACAAAATAAAGAGTTTAAAAGCCCACAAGTCGGGCTATCTACACAAATATCCAAGAAAAATCAGCTAAGATCGGGAGCCTTCTCGGCAGCATCAGTATGGGGAGAAGGAGGGCGAGTCTGAATAGGCACAGTATCCACAGTACCATCATCCCGGTTCAAGATCTGGCAGTTCGGATCAGAAACGGAATGACCGACCTCACCTGGAGGAACAGTAGAAGTTGACACTTTGACAGAAGGCACAGGGGGAGGCTCGACATCGTCATCATCCTGGTCATCAGGGACAATCTTACCATCCCTCACAACATTATCCAGGCTAAAAAGAGTAAGGTCGGCCTCAGGAGCAATAATTCGAACCTGCTCCTTCAGATTGTCGTAAGCAGCATTCACACTGCCAACAAGATGACCCTGAAGCTCAGAATAATCAGCTCGGGCGTTCTCCAACTCCCCCTTCAAACGCATTCCCTCCCGATAGGACGTGACGTAGCTGTCTTTATGCCTCAATGCCGTGTCCTCGGCCAATCACACAGAAGCCGCCAGAGCAAGGGAACTCGCCTTCTCATTCTCCAGATCCTTCTCCAGTTTGGCCACCTTCACCTCAAGCTCCTCCTTCAAGCCCTTCATCCGATCGAACTCCTGTTTTGCCTCCTCCATGAAGGCTTTGGTGGCATGGAGAGGAAGATTTTAAGCTGTTCGGTACAAGGCAGCTCCCATATGTGCCATTTTTACACTACTCTGAGTTATAAAATCCAAATGACGAAGGAGTGATACATCATCCATAGGGAGGACACCGTACGGACCGTTCTGCTGATCTACGAACTCGACCGCGTCAAAATCAGGGGCATCAAGGTTGAAAGGATCAATTGTTTTTTGTTTCTTGTTGGCAGAAGCACCAGAAGTAGCAGCGGAAGACTGTGGAGGGTTGGCCAGGCGAACCCAAGGAGTGGGAATCACCTTCCTCGGCCCAGGAGAACTCGGTACGAGCGGCCTCACCTGAACTTGAGAAGAGCCCTCTCCCGTCATTTTGGCCGAGATATTCTGAGCAACAGCAGCCTTCTTTACCTTTTTGTAGGCCTTCATGGAATCATTGTTCTTTGACATTTCTGAAACAACAGAATCAACCACAATAATGGGTTACAATCACAAAAAGAGGAAGCAAAATTAAGAAACAAGCACAAAAACAAGTCAGATAGTACCCAAAATAGTTCGAATCAGGGACGGGTCATTCAAAAAACTTTTTGTATCAATATGGGGTGGTTCCCCCCATAAATCTTCAAAAAAATAACAAAAGCCCGCTCAACCTCATCAAGCATCTCCCATGTATAACGAGACACTCTCACATCCTTCTGCCACTCTAGAGGGAAAGCAGGCTCGTCATTCTCATCAAGAAAAAAGGGGCGGACCCCCTCAACAGCACGGACTCTAAAGAAATAATTCTTAAAGTCCTTAAAAGACTCATCGTACATGCAAAAACTTTATGACCCTGGGCCGACCTGAAAGAAACCCAGGAAGCTTTCTTTTTGGAAGAACCTCCAGGCTTGGCAGAAACAAAAAGATAGAGGAAAAGAGTCTGAGAAGGTGTTATGCCTAACTCTTGGCAAAGCAGCTGAAAAATCTTGACAAAGCCCCAGGAATTCGGATGAAGCTGGGATGGGGCAATGTTACACGACCACAACAAGTCGGTCTCGAAAGCAGTAAAAGGAAAGGTAATGTCCAACTGGCTGAAGAAATATTCATAGGCGTAGAAAAAAGGACGCTCCCCCTCGACAGAAGTAGGAAAGCAAACCCTCTCGTCAGAGTCGGGCGCCACAAGCTCATAATCTCTCTCCCGGGCACCACCACCACAAAACCTATGACGTTTCCTCAGCTCTACATAAAACTCAGCATCCACAACAGAGACACACATTAAGACAAGGGAGTCCAGCCAATCGGACATCCCTTCGGGAACTTTAGAAGACATCTCTACAATGTTATTGCGAGAAGACATGAGGTCAATTAGTCCTACAATAAGAAAAGAAGATTGGATTACTAAAAAACATCTCGGACGAGGGGCAAAACAACTCGACTAATATGATACAGAAGGACAAACAAAAAAGGAAAACCCCAAGACTCAAACCAAAGTCCTGGGGCATCCTTTGGAGGCAATAACAAAGCAAGGTTTCAGGAAAAATCTACAACTTACGTCCCGGCATCTCTCAAACAAGAAAAGAAGATTTCAAACAGTGATCGTTTTCAGAGGAGAAAGACAAAACACAAAAAGCCATCAAAGCCACTATCTTTTTACAGTCTATCAGTAAAAAGCATCGACAACATCAAACACGCCAAGCGGAAATTGTCAAAGGCACAACCTTTTTTCAAAATCAAACAAAATCATCATCAAAAGCACAAATAGATACGGTGATAACACTGGGGCATCCTTTGGAGGCAGTAACAAAGCAAGATTTCAGGAAAAATCTACAGCTCACGTCCCGACATTTCTCAAAACAAGAAAAGAAGATCTCAAATAACAAAACGTTTCAAAAATGGAAAACACGAAGTCATCAAAAGCCACTATCTTCCTACAGTCTATCAGCAAAGAGCATCGCCAACATCAAAGATGCCAAGCGGAAATCGTCAAAGATACAACCTTTTTTGTGATTCAAACAAAATCATCATTCCAAAGCTTCAAAATCAAAAGCACAAACAGAAACGGTGATAACATGCAAAACATAAAAGCATCAAACAAAGAGGAAAGGCGAAAAGGTTCATGCAAGAGACGAAGAAACTCCTAGAGCACACATTACAACAGCAATCAGGCACGGCAAAAGCAGAAAGATCCAAACTTTCTCCAAGCAAAATCAAAACTTTCTCAAAATCAGACAGGAAAATGACGTGGAAAAGAGAAAGGAAGAAAAACCAACATGAAGGAAGAAAGAAGCTTCAAAGGAGATTGAAGATGGAAAGATGGAATCACCCAGAGAATCGCCAAATGATGCTGAGGCAAAATGCAGGCGAAAACAGAAAGTGAGAGAGTGAAGGGAGAAGTTACGAAGAAAGACGAAGAAGAGAAACCATTTTTTGATTGTGAATTTCAAAAATAAAAGCCAAGGAAACGGGCAATCAAAACCAATTAATGAAGGTATTTAAAGCCTCGCATATTCCCAAAGCCAAAGCGCTGATATAAAAGCGCGCGCTCTTAGAGGAAAGCGTTCCACATTCAAAAAGGCTCTACAAAGAAAGGAATCGACAAAATGCTCGAGTTCGGCTTCACTAGAGAAAGATCGAAGTCAAGGACTCGACCTCAAAGCAGAAGACCGAGCTCAAGCAGGGGCACTGTTCACACCTTAGTTCGAGCTATCCGATCTGGGATGATCAGCAATAAAGCGACCGACCTCTTCAGGTCAGGCTGTCCGACCTCTTCTCTAAAGAAGTCGGTCAAATCGATAGAAAAGCCCAATAAAGGGCCCAAATAAAGGAACACGACCCAGATCCAAAGGCAGCCCAAGCCTATAGAGATAAGGGCGGTTCCCTTGAAGATAAGCTGACCTCAACTCAAAGATAAAGATAAGATAAGACAACTAACTTATCTTATCTAGAAAGGTCACTCTACAACCATTATAAATACACTGGAGCACCCAGGTATAACTCATACTCTAATTCTACTAAAAACTTGCTTAATACCCGTGCTAACTTAAGCATCGGAGTCTCTTGCAGGTACCCCCCACCCTCCGGTGACCAAGGATCAGAAATGCAGCCAGTCCAACAAGTCGGACACAACAGCTCTGGCCGCCACCAGCTAGCCGGACACGTCATCTCCGACCAGTACAGAAGATCTCATCCGAGATCGACCTACAGTTTCAGGTAACCCTCGGAACACCGTTTATGCAGAGGGTTGAAATGTCTTTTTAAATGAGAATTTTGGTGGAACACCAAACTTAGCATCCTACATTCACCCTTAAATTGTTTTGGTGTGCAACACCAAACTTAGCTCCTTGCAATACAGATAAAACTATCTAATCCTCTTATTGAAATAGTTAAGACAAGAAAACTACCTATAGTTAGGTTGCCTCCCAACAAGCACTCTTTTAATGTCACTAGCTTGACATCCTTCATTCTTGCTCAGCTTAATTTCTGAATCTCCTTCTCTCTGTCCCAATGACCTCCCAAGTAATGCTTTGTCCTGTGCCCATTTGCTGTGAAATTACTCTTTGTTGCTTCATCTAGCAATTCAAGGCTTCCATAAGGAAAAACCCTTGTCACGAAGTAGGGGCCAGTCCATTTAGACTTGAGTTTGCCAGGGAAAACTTTCAGTCTGGAATTATACAAGAGCACTTGCTGTCCTGGTTTGAACTCCTTCTTTGAGATCCTTTTGTCATGCCATCTCTTAGCTTTTTCCTTGTATATCTTAGCACTTTCATAAGCTTCCAGTCTAAACTCATCTAACTCATTTAATTGCAATAACCTCTTCTCTTCTGCTGCTTGAGAATCAAGGTTGAGGAGTTTAGTGGCCCAAAAAGCTTTGTGCTCAAGCTCTACAGGAAGGTGACAAGACTTGCCATACAACAACTGAAAAGGAGACTTTTCAATAGGAGTTTTGAATGCTGTTCTATACGCTCAGAGAGCATCTTCTAGTTTTCTGGCCCAATCCTTTCTTGTACTCCCCACCGTTTTCTCCAAAATCCTCTTCAACTCCCTATTTGCAAGCTCTGCTTGGCCATTAGTCTGTGGATAGCATGGTGTAGCTACTTTATGCATCACCCCATATTTGTGAAGTAGTTTTTCCATCTATTTGTTGCAAAAATGACTACCACCATCACGGACAAGACCTTTAGGCACTCTATACCTAGTAAAAATGTGCTTCTTAAGAAATTGAAGGACAATTTATGCATCACATGTGGTTGTTGCTATGGCTTCCACCCACTTTGAGACATACTCTACTGCCACAAGTATGTATTTGAAATAATATGAGTGTGGAAAGGGACCCATAAAATCTATTCCCTAAAGATCAAAGAGTTCTACCTCCAAGATGTAGTTCTGAGGCATCTCATTCCTTCTTGTCAATCCTCCAGCTCTTTGGCACTCATTTCATTGATAAACAAACTCTCTAGCATCCTTGAAGATGGTTGGCCAATAAAATCCACTTTGAAGTACTTTGGCTACTGTTCTTTCTGGTCCAAAGTGTACACCATAAGCTGAACCATGACAATGCCATAGTATGTCTCTCATCTCACTCTTAGGAACACATTTCCTAATCATTCCATCTGGACACCTCTTAAATAAGAATGGTTCATCCCATAAGAATTTCTTGGTCTCATTGAGAAGCTTTTTCACTTGTTGCTTGGTGAATTCTTGGGAAATCTTCCTTCCAACCTTGTAGTTTGCAATGTCTGCAAATCATGGAGCTTGTTGGATTTGTAAGAGGTGTTCATCTGGAAAGCTTTCATTCGCTGAATGTGGAGCTTGATCAGCCTCTTGTGGTAGTCTTGACAAGTGGTCTGCTACTTGGTTCTCATTCCCTTTTCTATCTCTCACTTCAATGTCAAATTCTTGTAGCAGCAACACCCACCTAATAAGCATTGGCTTTGAATCCTGTTTAGACATTAGATACTTGAGAGCAGCATGATCAGTATATAATATAACCTTTGAACCAATCAAGTATTGTCTAAATTTATCAAATGCATATACAATTGCCAAAAGCTCTTTCTCTGTGGTGGTATAATTTTTCTGTGCTTCATTCAACACCTTGCTATCATAGTATATAACATGATGCAGCTTGTCTTTCTTTTGCCCCATTATAGCACCAATTGCAAAGTCACTTGCATCACACATAAGTTCAAAAGGTAATTCCCAATTAGGGGTTGTGATGATTGGTGTTGTAATGAGTTTTCTCTTTAAATTTTCAAAGGCATGCTTGCAATTATCATCAAGGATGAAAGGACTATCAATCATTAGCAAATTGCTCAATGGTTTTGCTATTTTTGAAAAATCTTTGATGAACCTGTTGTAAAAACCAGCATGCCCAAGAAAACTCCTTACTGCTTTCACATTAACAGGTATAGGAAGCCTTTCAATAATTTCTATTTTTGCTTTGTCAACTTCTATACCCTTGCTTGAAACCTTATGCCCAAGAACTATCCCTTCAGGAACCATGAAATGACATTTCTCCCAATTCAATACCAGATTAGTTTCTTGGCATCTTTTCAAAACAAGAGTTAAATGATGTAAGCAAGTGTTAAATGAATTGCCAAAGACAGAAAAATCATCCATGAAGACTTCTAAAATTTTTTTCACCATGTTAGAAAGTATAGAAAGCATACACCTTTGAAAAGTTGCAAGGGCATTACACAAACCAAAGGGCATCCTTCTGTAAGCAAAAACTCCAAATGGACAGGTAAAGGAAGTATTTTCTTGATCATTGGGATCCACCACTATTTGATTGTACCCAGAGTACCCATCCAGGAAGCAATAATAGGCATGGCCAACCAATCTTTCCAGCATTTGGTCAATGAATGGGAGAGGAAAATGATCTTTCCTTGTAGCATCATTCAGTCTTCTATAATCTATGCACATCCTCCACCCAGTCACTGTCCTGGTGGGAATTAACTCATTCTTCTCAATGGAGATGACTGTCATTCCTCCCTTCTTTGGTACAACTTGAACCGGACTCACCCATGAGTTGTCAGAGATTGGAAAGATTATCCCAGCATTCCATAGCTTCATCACTTCTTTTTGAACCACCTCCTTCATGGTTGGGTTAAGTCTTCTTTGGGGTTGAACTATAGGCCTTGAATCTTCCTCCAATAGAACTTTATGCATACAAGTGGCAGGGCTTATGCCCTTGATATCATCAATTGTCCAACCCAAGGCAGTCTTGTGAGCTTTCAACATTTCAATCAGCTGTGTTTCTTCTTCTATGTTCAAGGAGGAGTTTATGATCACTGGCAGGGCCTCTGCTTCTCCAAGAAATACACACTTGAGATGAGGGGGGAGAGGCTTTAACTCTTGTTTAGGTTTTTCCTCTGCCTTGCTTTCAAAGGAGATCTCTACTACTTCCTCTTTTATGAACTCTTGTTCCAACTCTACTTCCTCTTCTTGTTCCTCCTGGTTGTCATCTTCCAATAGCTCTTCCTCCACTTCTTCTATCATTTCCACTCTCATGTGCTTTTTCTTCTCTAGAGGATATTGCATGGCCTTAAAGACATTGATGATCATCTTTTCATCATGCACCCTGATGGTCATCTCTCCTTTCTCCACATCAATGATGGCTCTTGCTGTTGCTAAGAAAGGCCATCCCAATATGATTGAACTATGTCTCTCTTCTTCCATGTCCAAGATAACAAAGTCAGCAGGGAAAATGAATTCTCCAATCTTCACTAATAAATTTTCCACAACCCCATTTGGTATCTTGAGTAATCTATCAGCCATTTGGAGTGACATCCTGGTAGGCTTGACTTTCTCTATTGCAAGCTTCTTCATTAGTGAGAAGGACATTAAATTAATGCTGGCTCCTAAGTCACAGAGAGCCTTGTCCAATGTTCTGTTGCCTATAGTGCAAGATAGGATGAAGCTTCCTGGATCTTTGAGCTGTGGAGGAAGACCTCTTTGGATGACAGCACTACATTCTTGTGTTAGGATTACTGTCTCCTTCTCATTCCAGCTCCTTTTCTTATTGATGAGCTCTTTGAGAAATTTTGCATACAGAGACATTTGTTCCAGAGCTTCAGCAAGTGGAATATTGATCTCCAACTTCTTAAAGACTTCTAGGAACTTGGGGAACTGTTGATGTTTGATTTCTTTCTGCAATCTTTGAGGGTATGACAGAGGAGGGGTATAAGGCTTCACTATCTTCTTCTGTTCTTGTGATGGCTCCTCCATAATCTGCTTCCCCTTCTTTGAAGCTTGAAGTTCCTCTTTTTCCTTGAGCCTTTCTTGGTTCTTTTCTTCAATTGTCACTTGCTCTTTACTGCTGGTCTTGTCATTCTCTGTTGGCTTCTTGGTGGCTTCTCTGTCATTCACCAAAGTTCTTCCATTCCTTAATTGGATGGCTTTGTATTCTTCTTTGGGGTTGGGACTGGTGTCAATTGGCAATGCATTGGGTGCTCTTTCAGCCACTGTTTGCTTAGACAATTGGCCAATCTGCCTTTCCAAATTCCTCCTTGAAGCTTCATGGTTCTCGCTGGTTAGCTCTTGATGTTTCATCATCTTTTCCATCAGTATCTCCAAGTTGGAGATCCTTTGATATTCTTGGGGTGGTTGTGGTTGACTATGGGATGTTGAGGGTGGATGATAGTTATTTTGGGTATTGGATGGGTTGTTGGGTGGATAGTAGTTGGATTGAGGTTGATTGTTTTGTGGTTTTCTGTATTGGTTTTGGTTAGTGTTTTGATGGTTTTGATGGTTTGTGTAACAACCCCAGTTTTCGAGAACGAGAAATCTTTTCTGAAAGTACGGATTTCTCTGGAAGATCAGTAAAGGAAAAACCTTTGATATATCATCAAGTATCTCAATCCTCATTGTCATTATGTCATCTTTAAGTTAGAACCTTTTCCGAGACAAGCTCGATAACGCGGTCACGAAGAACCTGGTTTTTGAACCGTATCGGTTAGAAGTTTTGATAATAATAAAATATTAAATAATAATATTTAATTAAAAATAATATTTTAATAAAAATAATAAAATAATGCGAAAAAGGCAGTTTTCTGTAAAAGCTTTAGAAAGACAACTTTAAGCGTAGAATTTCATAATTACCTTCATAAAACACTTAGAGAGTGGTAAAAATATATTAGTGAGGCAAAGATAAATAAAAGATAAAAAGTTGAAGAAAAGATAAAAATCGAAGAAAAAGTCTGTAAAGTTTTAATGACAGAAAAACAGACAGAGACTAGTAAACGAACTAAGGCAACATAGTTAGTCTTGGAATTGCGAATAGGGTTAGGTATTATATGAAAAGTTAAACTGTTTCAGTATAGACTTAATGAACCTATACTTGGGACAGACTAACTATTCATACCAAAATTTACATAAGCTTTAAATACATACGTTAAACAGAGAAATCAGAGCAGAGTAAAGAAACACAGAGAACAGAGTAACCAGAGCAGAATAAAGGGATACAGAGAAAAGAGTAATCAGAGCAAAGTAAAAAGACAAAGAGAAAAGAGTAATGTGATAAAGAGAAATGGTTTGAATTAAGATGTTGTAAAAGTGAAAGATGTAAAGTTTGTACAGTATCATTGAACAGAGAAAGAAAGAGGTACTGCATAAGATTGTGAAAATGATGATGAATAATGAGAATGATGATGAATGATGTTAATGAGAATGATTATGTGATGATTTGTTGCTTGAGGCAACCCAAGAGATATTTATTTGTTGCTTGAGGCAACCCAAGAGATGTGTTTATTCATTTGTTGCGTTAAGGCAACTCCAGATATACTTGTATAATCATCTGCTGCAGTGAGGCAGTCAGATAGATAATGGTGTGATCACTGAGAACGCTTTCCTACGGTACAGATCCATATTTTATTTCTGTAAGGCAGAGGGGTTATTTCCTACTACAGAAGTACCGTGACCACCTGTTCCATTTCTGTAGTGGCAGAGGGGTTATTTCCTGTATACAGAAGGTGTGTCGGCGTACATCCCTGTAGTGGCAGATGTGTTATTTCCTGCATGCAGTGAACCCTGTGGTGGCAGAGGGGTTATTTCATGTACACAGGGGTATAGCCAATAGGAAAGCCTTATCCAGACAGAGGTTGCTGGATAACGTCGGGAGCGGGTTAGTAACCGACAGATGAGCTCATTACCTGCACTAGGGCTAGACATGCATCATACTTGGTTGTGCATTTCCTTTGTTATGTTTGTGGTATGAATGTATGCTTTCCTTGTTTGTATTCCATTCTCTGCGCTTGTGATATTTTCTTGTATTCTTCTGTTTGTGTTCTGCTATCTGTTTTCTCTATCTTCTCTACTTATCTGTGTTTTCTAATTACTACTTCCTTGTATTCTGCTAATAGTCTGCTAAACAACATAGAATTAATGAACGTAACTAATAACCCCGACCCTACTAAGAACTCCCCAGTTCTTACCCCTTCTCTCTCCCTTCTCCCTTCAGATGGAAGTAAGAGTACCTTACCATAGTTCGCTGATGACCATTCGCAAGAAGAGGATTCTGCTGTAGATAGTCTTCTGAGTCTAGGGTGAATATCGTTCTCTGATTATATGTAAATACTGTGAGACCAGCCAACGTCTGCACCCCTTCGTATGCACACTTTAACCTAAATCCTGTGTACGAGATTCCTATTTTATGGATACTTCATGGGTACCAGAGAGACGTCCTGTCGAAAAGTCTGATCGTGCAGAGGAGTAGCAGATGATGTTCTATCTTTTGATGACGTTCCACCTGACTTGAGTTGTGAAGACTTAGAACGTACTTTCCCTCGCTTTAGTAGTTTAGAGGGACTAGGTGAGTATAGAGTCTAGGCTAGCCTAGGTGCCAGCTTAGGGATCTCTTGAACAGGTCAGGACCTAGGATGTTGTATGTATGTATATGTATATAGTTATTATCTAGATATACCTAGGGGTGTTCTAACTAAACGTCTATACTCTAACAAAGGCTGGATAACTGAATGTTGCTAGCTACTTGTGATGTATTTATGTGTGGTTGCTTATAACTGTTTTATCTGTTATCAGCTGTGAGTTGATTATGAATGATTCCGTCTATTGATCCAAATATTTTCAAAAAAAAAAAGTACCTCGCTAACTAACTACGCTTTTAACAACGAATCAGGCTCATATAATAAATAATAGATAATAAATAAGATGACAAATTGGTAGCACTCAGTTTCTGGTATGTCCTAGGCGTACTGAAAATTAGGTCGTTACAGTTTGTGTTTTTTGAGTTGTTTTGGTTTGAATTTCTCTGCCAAGGCTGTTGGTTTTGATTGTGATTGTCTCTCCACCTCAAATTGGGGTGGTTTCTCTAGGATGAGTTATAGGTGTCACCATGAAATTCATTTTGATTAATTCCTTGGTTGTGCATATAATTGACTTGCTCTTGCTGCTGCTCTTCATAGAGTTCCTCATTTTGCCCCCATGATGGTTGATTGGGAGTATTCACTGCTGCAACTTGAAGTCCATCAATCCTCTTGGCCATCATCTCCATCTGTTGTTGAATCTGTTGATGCATCACCTTGTTTTGAGCTAAGATGGTATCTACACCTTCCAGCTCCAATACACCCTTCCTTTGAGCTGGTTGGCGTTGCCTTTGGTGACCATAGAAATATTGGTTATTTGTTACAGTGTCAGTGAGGTTCTAAGCCTCCTCAGCTATCTTCATGAGTTGTAATGAACCTCCTGCTGAGTAGTCAAGTGCCTCTTGAGCTCTCAATGTCAGTCTTTCATAGAAGTTTTGAAGTTTATCCCATTCATTGAACATCTCTGGTGGGCATTTCCTGAGTAGAGCTTTATATCTTTTCCAGGCATCATATAATGACTCTCCATCCATCTGAGTGAATGTTTGGACCTCTGTTTTGAGTCTAATGATCCTTTGGGGAGGATAGAACTTGGCTAGAAACTTGTTCACTAGATCCTCCCAATTGTTAATGCTTTCTCTTGGAAATGCCTCCAACCATTGAGCAGCTTTGTCTCTCGGGGAAAATGAAAACAGCAACAACTTGTAAATGTCAGGACGCACACCATTGGTTTTCACTGTGCTACATATCCTCAGAAAGGTAGATAGATGCTGGTTTGGATCCTCCAAAGGGCCTCCTCCATAAGAACAGTTGTTTTTCACCAATGTGATGAGTTGAGGCTTCAATTCAAAGTTGTTTGCATTAACATTTGGAGTGAGTATGCTACTTCCACAATACCTTGGATTAGGAAAAGTATAGGAGGCTAGAACCCTCCTTTGAGGCTGGCCATTGTTAGCCACTCCTTCTTGTGGATTTAGGGCATTCACCTCCATCTCTTGAATCTCTTCCTTTGATTGCTCTTCACCAATGACTCCCTTTCCTCTGGCTTCTCTTCTTATTCTTCGAAGAGTTCTCTCATCAATGTCACCAGAGGTGGAGACCTCTCTCTTTGCTTCTGTCATACGTACAACACCAGAAACAACAAACAGTCCACTCTATTGCTAGCGTTATGTTAAGGTTAGCTTAAGCAAAAATTCAAACAGTTAGTGTGCTCAGTAAAAATAAAAAGAAAATGCTTAATCTAGACTATCACCTTACTTAATCATTGTCAATCTAAATCAATCCCCGGCAACGGCGGCAAAAACTTGATGAGGGAAAAACGATTTCACACAAACTCACCGGCAAGTGTATTGGGTCGCATCAAGTAGTAATAACTCACAAGAGTGAGGTCGATCTCACAGGGATTGATGAATTGAGTAATTTTAGTTAGATGATGAATTTAGTTAAGCAAATATTTGATGATTTGAGTGATTTTGATTGACAGAAGCCAAATTGCAAGTAAATAAGAGTGCATAAGGTAAATTGAGCAGAAAAGTAAAGTGCAGAAGAGATAAATTACAGAAACATAAAGTGCAAGAAAGTAAAAGATATGAAACTTAGATTGCAAGAAAAATAAATTGCAGAAACTTAAAGTGTAAGAAATGTAAATTGCTGAATCTAAATTGCTGTGAAATGTAAATTACTTGAAGAACAAGAGGATTTGGGTATTGGGATTTAGAATTTAACTAGAAAATGCAAGTTAAAGTAAATCAGAGAGCTATGAGATGCAGGAATTCAGATCTGGATCTCAACAACAAGAACAGAAATGGAAAATTACTTCAAGAAACAAAACAGCAAGAAAACTTGAATCAATTATGAAATCCTAAAAGAGAAATTGAAGATCGAAGAAGAGCAATGAGACTAGCAATCAGATCTAGATCTCAATTGCTCCCTTGATCAAGCAGAAAGGAAAATTGCAGATGAAATAAAAATGAAAACAGAAGAGAAGATTAAGATCCAATTCTTAGAACAATTGAGAAGAAGAGTAAAAGATGATTCTCAGATTTTGAATCAATGAAGTTCTTCAATCTCAATTCAAAACACAAAAGAAGAAAGTAGAAGTTGCAGAAGAAAGAAAATGCAGAAAGAAAACTCAGATCCAAATTCCCCAAATCCTAAATTCAAAACAATTGAAAATTAAAAGTGAAAAAAAAAATAAAAATAAGCTAAATATCCTTTACAAATTGAACTTAATCCTATTTATACACTTTCTATTTTGGTCTTCAAAGCTTGGAGTGGGCCTTTTGGTTTTTTGGATTTGAAAAGAGATGGGTTCGGTTGGCTTTGGTTCAAGTTGGGTTGGAGGCATGGGTCAGCTCCCAGGGGAGCGTTCCGTTTGGTGTAGTGAACGTGGCGTTCACTCTTTGTTGGTGAGCCTTGGTGTGCCTTGTTTGCAATTGGCCTCCCTAGCGTTCACTCTTTGAACGCTACGTTCAAATTGTGAACGCTATACTTGCTGAGCCTTCCTCCCAAGGCTTGAATCCACGATAAAGTTTGCTTTTATGAACGTAGCATTGCCTTTTTCAAATGCTACCCTTCCTTGGTTTGATGCTGAGCCTTGCTTCCTTGGTTGAGAGGCACGAGAAAGGTGAGGATAGTGAACGTAGCGTTCACTTCTTAGAACACTACGCCCTTCCTTGTCTTGATGCGCGCTCAGCTCCCTTGGTGCCCCTCTTCGAGCGCTACGTTGCACCATTTGAACGCTCCTTGTGAGCTTTGATGCACCTTGCTTGCTCTTTGGTGTGCATGCTTCTTGGAGCGCTACGTTCAACATTTTGAACGCTGGCCTTGCTCCCTTGATTGAGAGGCACGAAAACGTTCACAAAAGTGAACGCTACGTGCACTTGCTTGAATGCTCATGCATTAGTTTGGTTGGCTTCCTTGTGAATGAAACACTTTAATGTCATGGGCCACGCTTTTCAAAGCGTGGCCTAAGATCCAAAGCGTGCTCCAAACTCTTCTTTCCTTTTTTTTCATCATTTCTTCACCTACAAGCAACCAAACAACTAATCAAAGTCCCACCAAAATCACTAGATCTTTGCATCATTTATAAAATCAATTAATTTTAGCTTAAAACCTATAATTTTGTGTAAAATAGATGATGTTTGATTGATTCAAGAAATTCATGAAAATCCACTCCAATTACTTGCTTATGGTGCAAGAAAATGCATAAAACCTAATGAAACTAATGACAAATGCTTGTAAAACTAGCATAAGATGACTTGTCATCACATTGCTTTCTCATCTACATGTTGTAGCTACTATCTAGTAGAGAACCATACTCTTACTTGGCATTAGCCCCCGCCTATGCTCTATTTGCTTTAATATCTTTGCTATAGGCTTGATTTTCTTTCTTTTTCTTTCCTTTTAGGTTGGCCACCAAAAGAAGGAAAAAGGAAAAGTTTCTAAATGGTGCAACAAACAAGTCATCCGCACAACCTTTTGAAGGAGCTCATCAGTTGTAACAACCCATCCACCTTGCTCTTCTTTGCATGAACCAAGGATGGTGCAATCTTCAAGTGTGGGAAGGTCGTCCCACCGATCTCCATGGGTAACAATTTTCTCCTACAACACCAATGTTAGCTAGTTGTTGCATTGCATGATAGGTTGCATGTTAGTTAGAATTTGTACATATTTTGCCACTTCTTTTTATGATTAGGACTACTTGGTTAGGGTGATGATTTCTTTTCCAAGAAACTATTTTAGGGCACCCTACTGATGAGCGGATAATTTATACGCTTTTTGGCACTGTTTTTAGTATGTTTTTAGTAAAATCTAGTTACTTTTAGGGATGTTTTCATTAGTTTTTATGTTAAATTCACATTTCTGGACTTTACTATGAGTTTGTGTGTTTTTCTGTGATTTCAGGTATTTTCTGACTGAAATTGAGGGACTTGAGCAAAAATCAGATTCAGAGGTTGAAGAAGGACTGCTGATGCTGTTGGATTCTGACCTCCCAGCACTCAAAGTGGATTTTCTTGAGCTACAGAACTCAAAATGGAGCGCTTCTAATTGCGTTGGAAAGTAGACATCCAGGGCTTTCCAGCAATATATAATAGTCCATACTTTGAACGGGTTTAGACGACGTAAAAGGGTATTGAACGCCAGTTCTATGCTGCTGTCTGGAGTTAAACGCCAGAAACAAGTCACAAACCAGAGTTGAACGCCAGAAATACGTTATAACCTGGCATTCAACTCCAGAAAGAGCCTCTGCACGTGGAACATTCAAGCTCAGCCCAAGCACACACCAAGTGGGCCCCGAAAGTGGATTTATGCATCAATTACTTACTTCTGTAAACCCTAGTAACTAGTTTAGTATAAATAGAACTTTTTATCATTGTATTCGCAGTCTTGGTTACTCCGGTTCCCCTCTGGGGCCGAGACCAATGAACTCCATTATCACTTATGTATTTTCAATGGTAGAGTTTCTACACTCCATAGATTAAGGTGTGGAGCTCTGCTGTTCCTCAAAGATTAATGCAAAGTACTACTGTTTTTCTATTCAATTCAACTTATTCCGCTTCTAAGATATTCATTCGCACTTCAACCTGAATGTGATGAACGTGACAACCATCATCATTCCCTATGAACGCGTGCCTGACAACCACTTCCTTCTACTTTAGATTGAATGAGTATCTCTTAGATCTCTTAATCAGAATCTTCGTGGTGTAAGCTAGATTGATGGCGGCATTCATGAGAATCTGGAAAGTCTAAACCTTGTCTGTGGTATTCCAAGTAGGATTATGGGATTGAATGACTGTGACGAGCTTCAAACTCGCGATTGCTGGGCGTAGTGACAGACACAAAAGGAGGGTGAACCCTATTCCAGCATGATCGGGAACCTCAGATGATTAGCAGTGCTGTGACAGAGCATTTGGACCATTTTCACAAGAGGAGAGGAAGTAACCATTGACAACGGTGATGCCCTTGCATAAAGCCAGCCATGGAAAGGAGTAGGACTGATTGGATGAAGACAGCAGGAAAGCAGAGGTTCAGAGGAACGAAAGCATCTCTATGCGCTTATCTGAAATTCTCACCAATGATTTACATAAGTGTTTCTATCCTTATTTTCTGTTTAATTAGTATTATTTTCGAAAACTCCATAATCAATTATTATCCGCCCGACTGAGATTTACAAGGTGACCATAGCTTGCTCCATACCAACAATCTCCGTGGGATCGACCCTTACTCACGTAAGGTTTATTACTTGGACGACCCAGTGCACTTGCTGGTTAGTTGTATCGAAGTTGTGACAAATTATGAATTGAGATTAGAGCACCAAGTTTTTGGAGCCATCACCAGAGATCACAATTTCGTGCACCAAGTTTTTGGCGCCGTTGCCGAGGATTGTTCGAGTTTTCGGCAAGCTTTTGGTCCGGTAACATCAGTGCCAAGTTTTGATCCGGCAACAACACCAAGTTTTTGGTGCCGTTGCCGGGGATTGTTCGAGTTTGGACAACTGACGGTTCATCTTATTGCTCAGATTAGGTAATTTTCTTTTTGTTTTATTTTCAAAAATTTTTCAAAAATCTTTCAAAAATTTCTCCTTTGTTTTCGAAAAAAAAAATGTGTTTTCAAAAATATATTTTTCTTCAGAGTTTTAAGAATGAATTCTAGTGTTTCATGAAACATGTTGAATCCTATCTGGCTATAAAGCCATACCCAAACTGCTTTGGGATTGGTCTTCAACTAATCACCTCAATGGATGTAATTTACATGCTAAAGCTTGGTTGGCTATTAAGCCATGCCTGACCCTTTGATTGGAGCTTTAGACTAATGAGCATAAGATTCCTGGAATTCATATTAAAAATTTTGGAATCCTTATTTTTCTTTTTCAAAATGATTTTCGAAAAAATTAAAAGAAAATACAAAAAAATTTCATAAAATCAAAAAAATAAAAAATATTTTTCATGTTTCTTGTTTGAGTCATGTGTCATGTTATAAGTTTAGTGTCAATTGCATATTCATTTTGCATTTTTCGAAAATTCATGCATTCATAGTGTTCTTCATGATCTTCAAGTTGTTCTTGGTAAG
>NC_029792.2:87379969-87396410 GCF_000816755.2 Arachis ipaensis | reverse complement strand
ATTCCTGCCATTGGAGCAAACAATTTTGAGCTGAAACCTCAGCTAGTTTTTCTGATGCAGCAGAACTGCAAGTTTCATGGACTTCCATCTGAAGATTCTTTTCAGTTCTTAACTGAATTCTTGCAGATATGTGATACTGTTAAGACTAATGGAGTAGATCCTGAAGTCTACATGCTCATACTTTTCCCTTTTGCTGTAAGAGATAGAGCTAGAATCTGGTTGGATTCTCAACCTAAGGATAGTCTGAACTCTTGGGATAAGCTGGTCACTGCTTTCTTAGCCAAGTACTTTCCTCCTCAAAAGCTGAGCAAGCTTAGAGTGGATGTTCAAACCTTCAAACAAAAAGATGGTGAATCCCTCTATGAAGCTTGGGAAAGATACAAGCAGCTGACCAAAAAGTGTCCTTCTGACATGCTTTCAAAATGGACCATCCTGGATATATTCTATGATGGTTTATCTGAGCTATCAAAGATGTCATTGGATACTTCTGCAGGTGGATCCATTCACCTAAAGAAAACGCCTGCAGAAGCTCAAGAACTCATTGACATGGTTGCTAATAACCAGTTCATGTACACTTCTGAGAGGAATCCTGTGAATAATGGGACGCCTATGAAGAAAGGAGTTCTTGAAATTGATACTCTGAATGCCATACTGGCTCAGAATAAAATATTGACTCAGTAAGTCAATATGATTTCTCAGAGTCTGAATGGAATGCAAGCTGCATCCAACAGTACTCAAGAGGCATCTTCTGAAGAAGAAGCTTATGATCCTGAAAACCCTGCAATAGCAGAGGTAAATTACTTAGGTGAACCTTATGGAAACACCTATAATCCATTATGGAGAAATCATCCAAATCTCTCATGAAAGGATCAACAAAAGCCTCAACAAGGCTTTAATAATGATGGAAGATACAGGTTTAACAATAGTAAACCTTTTCCATCATCCACTCAGCAACAGACAGAGAACTCTGAACAAAATACCTCTAATTTAGCAAACTTAGTCTCTGATCTATATAAGGCCACTGTGAGTTTCATGAATGAAACAAGGTCATCCATTAGAAATTTGGAGGCACAAGTGGGCCAGCTGAGTAAAAGGATCACTGAAATCCCTCCTAGTACTCTCCCAAGCAATACAGAAGAAAATCCAAAAGGAGAGTGCAAGGCCATTGAATTAATTACCATGGCCGAACCTGTGAAGGAAGGAGAGGACGTGAATCCCAAGGAGGAAGACCTCCTAGGACATCCAGTGATCAATAAGGAGTTTCCCTCTGAGGAACCAAAGGAATCTGAGACTCATCTAGAGACCATAGAGATTCCATTAAACCTCCTTATGCTATTCATGAGCTCTGATGAGTATTCCTCTTCTGAAGAGAATGAGGATGTTACTGAAGAGCAAGTTACCAAGTACCTTGGTGCAATCATGAAGCTGAATGCCAAATTATTTGGTATTGAGACTTGGGAAGATGAAGCTCCCTTGTTCACCAATGAACTAAGTGATCTGGATCAACTGATATTGCCTCAGAAGAAACAGGATCCTGAAAAGTTCTTAATACCTTGTACCATAGGCACCATGATCTTTAAGGCTCTGTGTGACCTTGGTTCAGGGATAAACCTCATGCCCCTCTCTGTAATAGAGAAACTGGGAATCTTTGGGGTGCAAGCCACTAAAATATCATTAGAGATGGCAGACAATTCAAAAAAACAGGCTTATGGACAAGTAGAGGACGTGTTAGTAAAGGTTGAAGGCCTTTACATCCCTGCTGATTTCATAGTCTTAGATACTGGGAAGGATGCGGATGAATTCATCATCCTTGGAAGACCCTTCCTAGCCACAGCAAGAGCTGTGATTGATGTGGACAGAGGAGAATTGATCCTTCGAATAAATGAGGACAGCCTTGTGTTTACAACTCAAGGATCTCTCTCTGCATCCATGGAGAGGAAGCATAAAAAGCTTCTCTCAAAGCAGAGTCAAACAAAGCCCCTACAGTCAAACTCTAAGTTTGGTGTTGGGCGGCCACATCCAAACTCTAAGTTTGGTGTTGGAGAGTCTCAACAATGCTTTGAACATCTGTGAGGCTCCATGAGAGCCCACTGTCAAGCTATTGACATTAAAGAAGCGCTTGTTGGGAGGCAACCCAATATTTATTTATCTAATTTTCATTGTTTTTCATGTTTTATTAGGTTCATGATCATGTGGAGTCACAAAATAATTATAAAAATTAAAAACGGAATCAAAAACAGCAGAAGAAAAATCACACCCTGGAGGAAGACCTTACTGGCATTTAAACGCCAGTAAGAAGCATGTTTTGGGCGTTTAACGCTAGAACAGAGCATGGTTCTGGCGCTGAACGCCAGAAATGGGCAGCATCTGGGCGTTTGAATGCCAGAAATGCACCCTGGAGAAGAGCTAGCGCTGAACGCCCAGAACAAGCATGGTTCTGGCGTTCAACGCCAGAAATGGGCAACAAATGGGCGTTCAACGCCCAGAACAAGCACCAATCTGGCGCTGAACGCCCAGAGTTGTGTGCAAGGGCATTTTGCATGCCTGATTGGGTGCAAGGTTGTAAATCCTTGAACACCTCAGGATCTGTGGACCCCACAGGATCCCCACCTACCTCCACTTACTTCTTCTCACCCCTCTTTCACACAATCCTATAAACACTCTTCCTCAAAACCCTTCACCAATCACCTCAATCTCTCTTCCCCATCACCTCTTCACCACTCACATCCATCCACTCTTCCCCATTAACCTACCTCATAAACTCCACCTACCTTCAAAATTCAAAATCAATTTCCCACCCAAACCCACCCTAAATGGCCGAAACTTACCCCCCCTCCCTTCCCTATATATAACCCTCCATTCTCCCTCATTTTCACACAACACAACCTTTTTCTCTCTTCTTAGCCGAAACACACCTCCCCCCCTCCTCTCCATATTTTCTTCTTCTTCTTCATCTATTCTTTCTTCTCTTGCTCGAGGACGAGCAATATTCTAAGTTTGGTGTGGTAAAAGCATAAGCTTTTTTTGTTTTTCCATTACCATTGTTGGCACCCAAGACCAGAGAATCCTCTAAGAAAGGGAAAGGGAAGACAAAAGCTTCCACCTCCGAGTCATGGGAGATGGAAAGATTCATCTCCAAAGCTCATCAAGACCACTTCTATGATGTTGTGGCCAAGAAGAAGGTGATCCCCGAGGTCCCTTTGAAGCTCATCACCATGAGATTCCAGAGATGCCTCAAATGTATTTTCCTCCACAAGACTATTGGGAGCAAATCAACACCTCCCTAGGAGAATTAAGTTCCAACATGGGGGAATAAAATCCTGGTCTAAGCGGCTAAACCAAGCTGTCCCTAACCATGTGCTTGTGGCGTGAAGGTGTCAAGTGAAAACTTGAGACTGAGCGGTTAAAGTCAAGGTCCAAAGTAAAAAAAAAAGAGTGTGTTTAAGAACCCTGGACACCTCTAATTGGGGACTTTAGCAAAGCTGAGTCACAATCTGAAAAGGTTCACCCAATTATGTGTCTGTGGCATTTATGTATCCGGTGGTAATACTGGAAAACAAAGTGCTTAGGGCCACGGCCTAGACTCATAAAATAGCTGTGTTCAAGAATCATCATACTGAACTAGGAGAATTAATAACACTATCTGAACTCTGAGTTCCTATAGATGCCAATCATTCTGAACTTCAATGGATAAAGTGAGATGCCAAAAATATTCAAGAGGCAAAAAGCTACAAGTCCCGCTCATCTAATTGGAGCTATGTTTCATTGATGGTTTGGAATTTATAGTATATTCTCTTCTTTTTATCCTATTTGATTTTCAGTTGCTTGGGGACAAGCAACAATTTAAGTTTGGTGTTGTGATGAGTGGATAATTTATACGCTTTTTGGCACTATTTTTAGTATTGATCATCATCATTCCCTATGAACGCGTGCCTGACAACCACTTCCGTTCTACTTTAGATTGAATGAGTATCTCTTAGATCTCTTAATCAGAATCTTCGTGGTGTAAGCTAGATTGATGGCGGCATTCATGAGAATCCGGAAAATCTAAACCTTGTCTGTGGTATTCCGAGTAGGATTCTGGGATTGAATGACTGTGACGAGCTTCAAACTCGCGATTGCTGGGCGTAGTGACAGACGCAAAAGGATGGTGAATCCTATTCCAGCATGATCGGGAACCTCAGATGATTAGCTGTGCTGTGACAGAGCATTTGGACCATTTTCACAAGAGGAGGGGAAGTAACCATTGACAACGGTGATGCCCTTGCATAAAACCAGCCATGGAAAGGAGTAGGACTGATTGGATGAAGACAGCAGGAAAGCAGAGGTTCAGAGGAACGAAAGCATCTCTATGCGCTTATCTGAAATTCTCACCAATGATTTATATAAGTGTTTCTATCCTTATTTTCTGTTTAATTAGTATTATTTTCGAAAACTCCATAATCAATTATTATCCGCCCGACTGAGATTTACAAAGTGACCATAGCTTGCTTCATACCAATAATCTCCGTGGGATCGACCCTTACTCACGTAAGGTTTATTACTTGGACGACCCAGTGCACTTGCTGGTTGTTGTATCAAAGTTGTGACAAATTATGAATTGAGATTAGAGCACCAAGTTTTTGGAGCCATCACCAGAGATCACAATTTCGTGCACCACCTACCAACTTGGAAAAATTTTTGTTGAACTTGCTTGAAAAAATTTATTTTGGAACATGGTTTTTGATCTAAGAACACAAGCTTGTGTGATTTGAGCCTAATGGTGTGGTTACTTCTTATAACCACTTATCTTCCTTCTTGTGTGCATTATTCTCTTTCTATGATTGTGATCTTTGATTTGTTTGATTCTTTATGTCCATTATTTTGTGTATTCATGCATTTATATGATTGAGCCATCATTTCATGTAGCTCACTTACCCAAATAGCCTACCTTTTATCAACCTTTTTTAGCCAACTTTGAGCTTACAATTAACCCACTTTGTTCTTAATTTAGCACCTTACAAGCCTTAAAGTGGAAAACAATAAATGTCCTTTATTTGGATCCTTGATTAGCTTAGGCTAGTGAGTGTGAGTATCATTCGAGTGTGGGAAAACTCGGGACATTAGGTGAATAAAATGGTAGTTTTGTATTTTTGTTGTAAATATCTGGAATTGGGTACATGCTCATGTGTAATAAATGTAAAACCATATGCATTGATGCTTTTGTATATATTTTACTGCAAAGCAAAAAGGAAAGAAAGAAAAATGAGAAAAACAAAAGAAAAAGAAAAAGAAAGAAAAAAATAGAAAGAAAAGAAAAAGAAAAGAAAAGTAAGAAAAAGGGGACAAAATCCCCCAAGTGAAGCTCAATAATAATCAATGCATATGTGTTGTGATCAAGAAAAAAAATGCATGAGTATGTGAAAAAGTGAAGAATGGGTAGTTAGGTTAGCTTAGAATTGTATAGGTTGCTAAATAGGTTAGGTGGGAAGTTTAAGATAATCAAAGATTCAAATTTCAAGTCCACTTGACCAAATATGCATCCTTACCTTGACCCTAGCCCCATTACAACCTATGAAAAGTCCTCATGATAGTTGTATGCATGCATAAAATAATTTTTGATTGTTAGATAAAAAACAAATCTTGGAAAGCATGATTAGGAGAGAATTGAGAGAATCGACCCTATACACTTGAGCGACTAGAGTGCAAACACTTTCGGTGAGGGTTTGACGCTCAATTCCTTGATTCCCGGCTTTCATGAGCTTTCTTCTTGCAAGTCTACTTGAACTTCTTGATATTTAAATTGGTAGGATTCATGAATCGTTATATAATCTTGGCCCTACTTGTGTTTGTATGTCTTGGAGATTGATTTACTTTTAACCAAGTAGGTAGAATCATTTTGCATTTAGTTGCATTCATATATATAGATGCATTTAGGTTATTTGCATTGAATAAATGTCCATACCCCTTCTGTTATCCTTCTTGGTTTAGCATAAGGACATACTATGGTTTAAGTGTGGGGAGGTTGATAAACCCCATTTTTAGGGTTTATCTTGTGTTGAATTTAGAGGGTTTTGTCAACTTTTCTCCCATGTATCCAATGAAATAGCATGGTTTTGTAAATTCTCCTTTAATTGTGGTTGAGAGTGAAAACATGCTTTTTAGGACTTAAAATAGCTAAATTTAATTCACCTTGATTCCATTAGATGCCTTGATGTGTTTGTAAAGTGATTTCAGGTTTAGGAGGCAAAGATTGGATAAAGAAAATGAAGGGAAAAGCATGTAGAAATGGAGAACTCATGAAGAAATGAAGGAATCGCAAAGCTGTCAAGCCTGACCTCTTCGCACTTAATTGAACATAACTTGAGCTACAGAGGTCCAAATGAGGCGCTTCTAGTTGTGTTGAAAAGCTAACATCTGGGGCTTTAAAATGATATAAAATTTGCCATAGTTACATCGTATTTAGGGATGCGCACGTGCACTGTACGCATACGTACTGATATTGCACGTGACTCACTTAAGTGCAACTCGTGGCCAGCGATTTCTGGTACATTTTGGACCCAATCCAACTCATTTCTAATGCTATTTAACCCAAGGATATAAAGAGGGATAAGACACTTAGACACCTAGTCATCATTAGTTTAGTTTAGATTAGTTTTGGAGGGAAAGTTAGTTTTAGAGAGAGAAGCTCTCACTTCTCTCTAGGATTAGGATTAGGTTAGATCTAGATTAGAATTTCTTAGATCTAGGTTAATTTCATGCTTAGATTTACTTTTCCTTTATCAATTCTTCTTCCTCTACTTCTCCTCTCTCTAGTTTTGTATTTCAATTCTTGTAATTCGCTACTTTCATGTTAATGCACTTTTGTTCTTCCATTTTCTTTTAATGCAATTTATGATTCATGTTCCTTTATTATTGATTTGATTTGTTGTTGTTTAATTTCTTGCAATTGAGTAGTGTAGATTTACTTTCCTTGCAATTTTACTATGCTTTCCTTTTATGCCTTCCAAGTATTTGATGAAATGCTTGGAAGGATGTTAGAGTAGAATTTTATGCTCTTGGCTTGGGAAGGTAACTTATGAACTCTTGAGTTACTAATGTCCAAGTGATTGATGATTGGGAGCCATTAACTCTAGGTCTCACTAGTTGAATTGGTGGAGAGCTAGGACTTATGGACTTGGATTGATATAGCTCATTTGACTTTCCTTTACTACTAGTTAGAGGATGACTTAATGGGATTGATCCTTGCCAATTCTCATGTTATGGTTAGTGATTAGGATAGAGATCCTTGACTACCAAACCTTTCCAAGACCTTTTTAGCTATTAGTTTACTTCTTTGCCATTTATATTTCTTGTCTATTATCTCAAAAACCCCAAAACATACTCCATAACCAATAACAAGACACTTTATCCCAATTCCTAGGGAGAACGACCCGAGGTTCCAATACTTCGGTTTATAAATTTAGGGGTTTGTTTTAGTGACAAACAATCTTTTGTATGAAAGGATTATTGCTTGGTTTAGAAGCTATACTTGCAACGAGAATTTATTTGTGAATTCTAAACCGTCAAAAGTCCATTCATCAACGGCACCTCAGCGGAAGACACCCCATTCGTCATCTCGGTAAAAGTTGGAACTAGACTTGTGAAAAGAATACTAGTCGACACCGGAGCTAATTCTAACATCCTCTTTAAATGAGCTTTCAATAACCTAGGTATCCGAAACGAAAATCTGTAAACCCACTGCAACAGGGTGACTGGACTCGGAGACAACTTCCTCAAACTGGACGATTCTATAGTGTTACCACTAAACATCGGAACCAGAAGCCAGAGGAAGACCATCCTCTCCGAGTTTGTGGTCCTCAATGACTCCACTCCCTACAACATCATCCTTGGAAAAAAGACAATTAATGATCTATCCGTTGTCATCTTCACCAAGTTCCTAATCATGAAGTTCCAGGCCAATAACGGCACCATCAGAATGATACATGGGGACCAAAAAATTGTGGTAGAGTGCGACGACACTAGCTTGGCCTTCTACAAGAGATCCCGGGTCACGGCAGGCATCTTCCTTGCCGACCTCGATGCATGCCAAGACCCCAGTCTGCACAAAATCGTGCAAGGAAATGACAAAGAAGCAGAGCGGGACCTCGCAGACGAGGTCAGGAGCATAGCACACCTACGAGAACTAGCCCTAAAACATAGAATAAGCCTATGGTACAATGGCAGCACGGTACGACGAGACATCGAACCAGGAGACCTCATCTTACAATAAAGCAACATCGGTCCTCCCACTCCCGAAGAAGGGAAGCTTATGCCCAACTGGGAGGGTCCCTTCTGAATCAAGATGATAATCAGAAAAGGATCTGTTCCGAGGGTTATCTGAAACTGTAGGTCGATCTCGGACGAGATCTTCTGTGCTGGTCGGAACCGATGTGTCCGGCTGATGAATGGTGGCCGGAGCTGGTACGTCCGACTTGTTTGGACTTTGAACGTGCTGCTGATCCTCTGTCACCGATGGGTGGGGGGTACCTGCAAGAGACTCCGATGCTTAAGTTAGCATGGGTATTAAACAGGTGTTATGTAGAATCAGAGTATGAGTTATACCTGGGTGCTCTAGTGTATTTATAGTAATGTGGGCTGACCTTTCGGGTAAGATAAGTTAGTTACTTTATCTTATCTTATCTTATTTTGAGTGAAGTCAGCTTATCTTCAAGGGAACCGCCTTTATCTCTATAGGCTTGAAGTGCCTTTGGATTTGGGTCGTGTTCCTCCATTTGGGCCCTTTACTGGGCTCTTTTGTTGACACGGCCGAGTTCTTTAAGAAGAAGTCGGTCCGCTCGACCTGAAGAGGTCGGTCGCTTTATCATTGATCATTCCGGGTCGGATAGCTCGACCCAGGGTATGAACAGTGCCCCTGCAGCTCGGTCTTCTTTGTCGAGGTCGAGTCCTTGACTTCAGTCCTTCTTGAAGCCGAACTCAAGCATTTTTGTCGATTCCTTCGTAGTAGCTTTTGAATGTAGAACGTTTTTCCTCAAAAAGCGCGCACTTTTGTATTAGCGCTTTGTTCTGGGGAACGTGTGAGGGTTTAATACCCTAATCAATTTAATTGCCCCGTTTCCCTTAAACTTATTTATTTTTGAATTTCATACTCAGGAAACGGTTTCCCTTCTTCGCTCTTTTCGTAACTTCTTCACAATTTCTTCTTTTGTTCTCTTACTCTCCGCTTTTCGCCCATATTTCTGTTTTCCTTGCGTTGCGGCGTTGCTTGGCATTTTTCTGGGTAGCTTTCATTTCTGCGTCTCTTCCTTCCCTTGAAGCTTCTTTCTTCTCCAGGTTAGTTTCACTCGCATTTTTCTTCTTCTTTTGTCGCTTTGGTTTTATGATGGAGTTTTGATTTTGCTTTTAAGGAAAGTTTGTATCTTTTCTGTTTTTTGTCGCTCCTATTTGAAATGTGTGTTCCGGGAGTTTCTTTCCTCTTCTGCATGATCCTTTTTGCTTTTCTGTTGCTTGATGCTTTTTGGGGCTTTGCATGTTTGTGAGTTGCGTCTTTGATGATTCGTGTTTCGATGTTGATGCTTGTTCTCTGCTGATTTTTCGCTTTATTTCGAGAAAGTTTGCGTCTTTTGCTATTTTTCTGCCTTGGCCTTTTTTGGAACTTCTAATAAACTGTAGGAGGGTGGACCTTTTGCGTTTTTGCTTCCTTTGTTTTTCTTTCTGTATTTTATTTTGATGAGTGCCGGGATGTAGGCTGTAGAAGTAACTTGAAAGTCCTTGTTTGTTTACTGCCTCCAAGGGATGCCCCAAGGGCTTTGGTTTGAGTCTTGGGGTTTTCCTTTCCTGTTTGTTTGTCTGTCGAGTTGTTTTGCCCCTCATCCGAGATGTTTTGTTAGTAATCCACTCTTCTTTTCTTTTGTAGGATTTAGTTGACCTCATGTCTTCCCGAAATAACGTTGTAGAGATGCCTTCCCAGGTTCCCGCGGGTATGGCCGACTGGGTGGACTCCATGGTTCTCATGTGTGTCTCGTTGGTTGATTCTGATTTTTGTGCTCAGCTTAGGCAGTTTCATAGTGTCTGTAGTAATTCTGGAGATGAGAAGAACTATGAACTTGTCCCCTTCTTCTGACGAGAGAGTCTGCTTTTCAACTCGGGTTGTTGATGGTCGCCCTTTCTTTTATGCTTATGATTTTTTCTTTGGTCAGCTGGGTATCACCCTTCCTTTTACCAAATTTGAAGCCGATCTGTTATGGTCTTGTAATGTTGTCCCTTCTCAACTTCACTCCAATTCCTGGGGTTTTATTAAAATTTTCCAATTGCTGTGCGATGGTTTTGGTATTCCTGCTTTCCAATCTCTCTTTTTCTATCTGTTTGTCTTGACTAAGCCTGGTGTGGTAAAAAAGAAGTCAGCTTGGGTCTCCTTTCATTCTACCCAAGGAAAGAAGGTTTTTTCCATGTTTGATGAGTCGTTCCGTGATTTTAAAAACTACTTTTTCAAGGTCCGAGCTATTGAAGGAGCTCGGCCCTTTTTTCTGGATGAGAATGACGAACCTGCTTTTCCCTTGGAATGGCAAAAAGACGTGAGGGTCTCCTGGTATTCGTGGGAAATGTTGGATGAGGCTGAGCGAGCCTTTGTGACTATCTTGGAAGAACGCTGGGGTCAACCTCCCCATCTTGACACAAAGAAATTTCTAACCAATCCTTCTCTTCTTCAAACTGAACTGGGTATCTTGTGTTTCTTTTATTATCTTGTTTATGTTGCTTGTAGCTGTCTTTTCCGACTTATCCGACTTGTAGCTGAATTTTTTGTCTTGCTTGCAGAGGCAATGAAGAATAATGAAGCTATGAAAGCTTTTAAGAGGGCACAGAGGGCGACTGCTGCCAGAAATGTTGCTGCCAGGACAGCTGGGGAGGGATCCTCCCAGGTGCGCGAGAAGCCATCAGTGCAGAGTTCCGCCGGGGTGAAGAAAGTGATCCCTACACCCCGAGTTCATTTGGTAGATCCTCACGTCGCCTCTGCTGCTCCTTCTGTTGCTCCTCCCAATAAAAAACAAAAGACTGCCGAGCCCTTCGACCTCGATGCTCCTGATTTTAATGCTATTGAATTCGTGGATCAACAAATCGGTCCCTACGGCGCTCTCTCCATGGACGATGTGTCCATCCTTCATCACTTGGAATTTATGGCCCGAAATCATGTGAAGATAGCGTATATGTCGGCTGCCATATATCGGACTGCTCAGAATCTCCCTCTCCACGCCACTAAAGCGTTTATGGAGGAGGCAAAACAAGAGTTTGATCGGATGAAGGAGTTAAAGGAGGAGCTTGAGACAAAGGTGGCCAAGCTGGAGAAGGACTTGAAGAATGAGGAGACGAGCACTCAGTCATTGGCGGCTTTTTTGAGGTTGGCTGAGGACGCAGTCTTGATGCACAAGGATAGTTATGTTACCTCTTATCGAGAGGTGATGCGCCTGAGGGAGGAGCTCGACCATGCCCGGGAAGATTATTCTGAGCTTCAAGGTCATCTCGTTGGCAGCGTGACTGCTGCTTACGAGAACTTGAAGGAGCAAGTTCGGGTCATTGCTCCCGAGGCCGATCTCACCCTTTTTAGCCTGGATAATATTGTCAGAGATGGCAAGATTGTCCCTGATGATGAGGGTGATGATGATGAGGTTGTTCCTCCCCCTGTGTCCTCTGCTAAAGTGCCGACTTCTTCTGTTCCTCCGGTTGTACTTGATTCGGATTGCCAGATTCTGAACCGGGAGGATGGAACTGTAGACACCGTACCGATTCAGACTCGTCCTCTTTCTCCTTGTCCTGATGCTGCCAAGAAGGCTCCTGATGCTTGCTGATCTCTTTCCTGGGAATTTGTGTAGTTGGCCCGGCTTGTGGGCTTTTTAAAACTTTCTTATTTATTTATTGACGCTTTCCTAGTTGCTTTTCTAGCAACTTTTATTTTGAAAAACAAAAAAGGTAGCTCGCCATCCTTAGATTTTGCTGGCCTTCGAGGCTTTTGCAACTTTGTAGATTTTACATAATGCCTTTTGATTTGCCATTTTTCTGTTTTCTGCTGATGTGTGATATCTTGTGGCTCGACCTCCTTGGGTTATTTCGTTGTTTGCAGCTTGAATCCTTTGAGGTTACAATTTGTGAGGTCCAACTTGTTTCTCGGCTTTCCGACTAGTTCCTTTGCGTTGGTCCCTTTTTAAGTTATTATTGTAATCCCCTCTTTCAGAGATTACTTTTATATAACTTGTCTGTAGGAGATTGACTTCGTCAGGTCGATCTCTTTTTAGTTATTTTTGTAATCCTCTTTCTTGGACCTTTGTCAGGTTTCTTTCAGGGATTACTTTGATAACTTATTAGTAGTAGGAGTCCGACTTGGTTATGTCGGTCTCCCTTAAGTTATTTTTTGTAGTCCTCTTTCTTGGATCTTTGTCAGATCTCTTTCAGGGACTACTTTGATAACTTTTTGGTAGTAGGAGTCCGTCTTGGTTATGTCGGTCTCCCTTAAGTTTTTTTTTGTAGTCCTCTTTCTTGGATCTTTGTCAGATCTCTTTCAGGGACTACTTTGATAACTTTTTTGGTAGTAGGAGTCCGACTTGGTTATGTCGGTCTCCTTTAAGTTATTTTTTGTAGTCCTCTTTCTTGAATCTTTGTCAGATCTCTTTCAGGGACTACTTTTTTGTTTTGGGCTGACTTTGTTATGTCGGGCCCTTCTAAGTTAAAGTAATCCTCTTTAATAGGGTTGGCCAGACCTCTTTCCAGGGTTTACTTATAACTTGGTTTGACTTGGTTCGACTTCTTAATGTTCGACCAGTCTTTAAGTTATTATTTTAGCGATCCGTAAGACCTCGTCAGGTTCTTTTTTAGATCACTTTCGATAACTTCTTACATTATTCTGTGTTTATCTTTGCCGATTTGTAGAAAGTGGTTGTCATCTCTAGATCGTCCTTTGGGTGAATCGCGTTTTCACCTTTATCGGACAGTTGTCTTTATCGTGATCATGCAGTGAAATTCTTTTTCACTTTCTGCCGATCTGTTGCTTTATAATCGGACGATGAATGCTTCAGATTAACGCGTCTTGAAATCTTTGTAGAATATCTGAAATATATTTTATTTAAAGGAAAAGTGAAAATAGATACATATGGGATTGTCTGAGTCTCAACTTGGTGCCTCATTAAAAAACCTTTTCAGGAAAAAGAGTGCATCCAATGATGAGATCTTTTTATCGTTTCTTAACTGTAGTACCTTCTTAGGTTGCAAGCGTGCCACGACCTGGGAAGCTCTCGTCCATTGAGTTCAGACAGTCTGTAGTAGCCCTTTCCAAGTACTTCTACAACTTGGTAGGGTCCTTTCCAGTTTGCTGCCAGCTTTCCTTCCCCTGGTCGAGTTGTTCTGATATCATTTCGGATTAGGATGAGATCATTCTCTTCACCAACTTCTCGGCACTACCTTTTGATTATATCTGGAAGCCATTCGGCACTTTAGAGCTTCTTCCCTAATCCGAGCTCTTTCCTGGAGTTCGGGTAACAAGTCGAGCTCTTCTCTCTGAAGTTGGGAGTTTGCTCCCTCATTGTAGTGAACTACTATGGGCGACCCTTCCTCGATCTCTACTGGAATCATTGCCTCTATTCCGTATGCTAATCGGAAGGGGGATTCCTTCGTGGTGGAATGTGGCATTGTTCGATATGCCCATAGGACCTGTGGAAGCTCTTCTGCCCAGGCTCCCTTTGCATCTTGTAATCTCCGTTTTAATCCGGCCAGTATGACTTTGTTAGCAGCTTCGGCCTGTCCGTTGGCTTGTGGATGTTCAACGGAGGGGTACTGGTGCTTTATATTCAAGTCGGCTACTAGTTTTCTGAAGCCTGCATCTGTGAATTGAGTGCCATTGTCTGTGGTTATTGAATATGGAACCCCGAACCTCGTGACAATGTTTCTATATAAGAATTTCTGGCTTCTTTGAGCGGTGGCATTGGCTAGGGGCTCTGCCTTGATCCACTTTGTAAAGTAATCTACCCCTACTATGAGGAATTTAACTTGTCCTGATCCCTGTGGGAAGGGACCGAGAAGATCGAGTCCCCATTTTGCAAACGGCCAAGGTGAGGTCACGCTGATGAGCTCTTCTGGCAGGGCAATGTGAAAGTTGACATGTTTCTGACATGGTGGGCATGTCTTTACAAATTCTGTGGCTTCTTTCTGTAGAGTTGGCTAATAAAATCCCGCCCGAAGCACTTTTTTGGCGAGAGCTCGTGCTCCGAGATGATTGCCACAGATACCGCCATGTATTTCTTCTAGCACTTCTCTTGTGTTGGAGGTTGGCACGCATTTTAGTAAAGGTGTTGAGATTCTTCTTTTGTACAGGATGTTGTTTATGATGGTGTAGTACTGTGCCTCCCTTTTTAACCTTTTTGCCTCCTTTTCTTCTATGGGGAGCGTTCTTGTTTTGAGGTAGTTGGTTATAGGGGTCATCCATCCTTGGTCCTGACTTATTATAGTCAGGACTTTTTCCTCTTTCGAGATTGATGGGTTCTGCAACATTTCCTGGATGAGGCTTCTGTTGTTACCCCCTAGTTTGGTGCTGGCTAGTTTTGAGAGTGCATCAGCTCGGGCATTTTTTTCGCGGGGTATGTGGCAGATCTTATACTCCCCGATTTGTCCGAGCTGTTCCTTGGTTTTATCCATATACTTTTTCATGGTGGAATCTTTGGCTTGGTAGCTCCCTGTTATTTGTGATGTAACCACTTGTGAATCGCTGTAAATATTGAGTTTTTGAGCTCCGACCTCTTTAGCCAGCTTCAAGCCAGCTAATAATGCTTCATATTCCACCTGGTTGTTTGAGGCCGGGAACCCGAACTTGAGGGAGAGCTCAACTTGGGTTCCTTGGTTGCTTTCTATTATCACGTCTGCGCCGCTTCCAGTCTTATTTGAAGAACCATCCACGTAAAAGTTCCATTCTGTGGGGGGTTTCTAGGGCATCTGTGAATTCTGCGATAAAGTCGGCCAGATATTGTGATTTGATTACCGTCTGAGCTTCATATTGGAGATCAAACTCTGACAACTCGATTGCCCATTGTAAGATTCTGCCTGCTAGATCTGTTTTCTGCAATATTCCTTTTATGGGTTGGTTAGTTCAAACCTTAATTGTGTGAGCCTGGAAGTACGGGCGGAGTCGTCGAGATGTTAGGATAAGAGTATAGGCGAATTTTTCTATTTTCTGGTAGTTCAGCTCGGATCCCTGTAGTGCCTTGCTAATGAAGTAGACAGGTTGTTGTCCATTTTCGTCTTCTCTGACTAGTGCTGATGCTACTGCCTTGCTTCCCACTGCGAAGTATAATATGAGTGGTTCTCCAACTCGCGGTCGGGATAGGATAGGTGGCTGTCCTAAGAACTTCTTGAGGTCTTGGAAGGCTTGCTCGCACTCTATTGTCCATTCGAATTGTTTTCCCTTTCTTAAAGTAGCATAGAAGGGAAGAGATTTTATCGCGGCTCCTGCTAAGAATCGGGATAGGGCGGCCAGTCTCCCGTTGAGTTGCTGTACTTCTTTAACACAGGTTGGGCTCTTCATGTTGAGTATGGCCTGAAATTTGTCTGGATTTGCTTCAATTCCTCTTTGAGTGAGCATGAAGCCTAAGAATTTGCCTGCTTCTACTGCAAAGGTGCATTTCGCGGGATTGAGTTGCATGTCATGCTTCCTTATGGTGTCGAATACTTGAGCCAGGTCGGACAATAGTGTCTCTTCGCTTTGTGTTTTTATTAGCATGTCGTCCACATAGACCTCCATGATCTTTCCGATGTGATCCGAAAAAACTTTATTCATTAGTCTTTGATAAGTAGCTCCTGCGTTCTTGAGACCGAAGGGCATCACGATGTAACAGTAGTTCGCCTTTGGTGTTAAAAACGAGGTCTTTTCTTGATCTGGTGGATACATGGGAATTTGGTTGTATCCTAAATATGCATCCATAAACGAGAGATATTTATATCCAGAGGAAGCATCTACCAGGGCGTCAATACTTGGGAGTGGGTATGGATCTTTTGGACAAGCTTTGTTGAGATCGGTATAATCGGTGCACATTTGCCACTTCCCATTCGATTTTTTCACCAAGACGACGTTGGCTAGCCATAGCGGGTATTTAACTTCTCTTATAAATCCGGCTTCCAGCAGTGCCTGTACTTGCTCTTCCACAGCCTGGGATCGCTCTAGCCCAAGCTTTCTTCGTCTCTGCTGTACCGATCGAGATCCTGGGTAGACCGCCAACTTGTGGCACATTAGCTTAGGGTCTATACCTGGCATGTCCGCGGCTTTCCATGCAAAGAGGTCGACATTATCTCGTAAGAATTGTATTAGCAATTCTTTTAAATCTCCTTTGAGGATTGTGCCGATATTAGTTGTTTTTTCCGAAGTGTCCCCGATCTGAATTTTTTCTATCTCACCCTCTGGTTGGGGGCGAAGATCTTCTCGTCGTTGAAC
>NC_029792.2:87363228-87379748 GCF_000816755.2 Arachis ipaensis | reverse complement strand
GGCAGAACTCCCTTGGTCTATTAAGGTGCGGTGTAGGTTGGCGTTTGCCAATATGATGGTGATGACCATGGGATCGTCGTGTCCTGTGATGATGCCGAACGCGTCCTCCTTAGTGAATGTTATCGCTGGGATGTTGAGTGCTTCCTCCTCTCCTTCGACATGATATACTTCTTTGAGATACCTTTTGCGGGAAGATTTGGAGATCCCTCCTGCTGCGAATCCACCATGTATCATGTGGACATGTCTTTCTGGTGTCCGAGGTGATCATTTTGTTCGTTCGGTATCTTCATCCCTTCGTCTTTTTCTTTGATCATCATCTCGGGTGGCCAGGAATCGATCTAATTTTCCTTCCCTCACCAATTTTTCTATGTATACCTGGGTGCTCCAGTGTATTTATAGTAATGTGGGCTGACCTTTCGGGTAAGATAAGTTAGTTACTTTATCTTATCTTATCTTATTTTGAGTGAAGTCAGCTTATCTTCAAGGGAACCGCCTTTATCTCTATAGGCTTGAAGTGCCTTTGGATTTGGGTCGTGTTCCTCCATTTGGGCCCTTTACTGGGCTCTTTTGTTGACATGGCTGAGTTCTTTAAGAAGAAGTCGGTCCGCTTGACCTGAAGAGGTCGGTCGCTTTATCATTGATCATTCCGGGTCGAATAGCTCAACCCAGGGTATGAACAGGATCCTACATGCTTGAAAGACAGATGGAACTGAGCTCCCGAGATCCTGGAATACCACCAACTTACGACGCTACTATACATAGAAACATCCTTCCAAAGCAATAAGATCGAGGTCATTTAAGACTATATCTTTACCCTTTATTTTTTGCTTTTTTCACTTTCATTTATTGCTTAACTTGTTCAATCGTATATTTTCTTATCGGGCACACTTTCCTACCCACATCGGGAGGTTTTAGCGATGCCCAAACCTCAAATTAATATTCATTTTTTCAAAAGCATTGCCCAGTCCGACAACACGAACTAAATACGGCTACCCCTGGGGATCGATGACGGAGGAAAAATGTCGGTAAAGATTTTCACAAAAATAACGCGTTGCAAGTATAATTCTAAACCGACAATTAAACCTCAATCAATGTTTAAATTGTTTGTCACAAATACAAATCCAATAAAATTAACCGAAGTATTCAAACCTCGGGTCGTCTCTCAAGGAATTGTAGGGAAGTGTAGTTTATTATTGGTTATGGGAAAGTATATTTTTTGGGTTTCTGAAATAAGGAATAAGAAATATAGATTACGAGAAAAATAAACTAATAACTAAGAAACATCCTAGCAAGGGTTGAGAATCGGAATTCCTATCCTCATTATCATTGTCAATTGTGATGGTAATTGCAAATTGCTCTCACTTAGTTAACTTCTAACAAATGAAAGAAAGTCAAGTGAGCAAATCAACTTGAGTTCACAAATCCTAATAAAAAATTAGAGTTAGTGAAGCTCAAGCCAACTAGCAACTTTCAATCGCTATCCAACAAGAGACTTTGACAATTCAAGAGTCTCCAAATTACTCAATCCAAGTTAAGAATATAAAAATCTAATTTAAAATCCTACTAAGCGTTTTATCAAACACATGGTAGGTACAAAATAAAAGCATGATAAAATTAACAAGGAATATTGAATCTAAACAACCAATTGCAAGCATCAATGACTAACAATTAAAGAGAGTAACAATAAACATAGAAAACATAAATTGCATTAATAGAAATCAAATGTAACAAGAGCTCATAAACATAAAAATGGCGAAAAAGAGATTTAACAATAGACGAAGATGAACTAAAGTGCTTAAACAAATAAAAGTAAGACAAAAACTAAATTAAAGGAAGATTGAACCTGAACCTAAAGAGAAATTGAAAGAAGAAACCCTAAACCTAGAGAGAGGAGAGAGCCCTCTTAATAGAAACCTACATCTAAAACCTAAAAGTGTGTGAATGAAAGTGTATGATTGATTCCTCCCTTCCAGCTTGCCCCTAATCAGTTTCGGGCCTGAAATTGGGTCAAAAGCAGCCCAAAAGTCGCCCCCAGCATTTTCTGTAAATTGCAGCACGTGATGCTCTATCACGTGTACGCGTCACTTGAACTCGGCACTGGCCATGCGTAGGCGTTAACCACGCGTGCACGTCATTTGGACATTGGCTCAGTCACGCGTACGCGTCGTCCACGCGTGCGCGTCGCTACCAGATTCTCAGAACTTTAATTTCTTGTGTTCCTTCCACTTTTGCATGCTTCTTTTCCAACCTCTAAGCCATTCCTGTGCTATAAACCCTAAAAACACTTAACAAACATATCACAGCATCGAATGGTAATAAAAGAGAATTAAAATTAGCAAATTTAAGGCCAAAGAAGCATGTTTTCAATCATAGCACAAAATTATGAAGGAAAATGTAAAACATGCGAATTATATGAATAAGTGTAAAAATAATGGATATAATCCACTCAATTCAATACAAAATAAACTATAAAGTAGTGGTTTATCAATCTCCCCACGCTTAAACATTAGCATGTCCTCATTGTAAGCTCAAGAGAAGCCATGAAGGAGGTGAAGAGGAATGGTAGAATTTATGAAATGCAACCTATCTATATGAATGCAACTAAGTGCAAAATGCTTTTACCTACTTGGTTAAAAGTAAATAAATCTTCCAAGAACAAATATGAACAGGATTCCACTAATTCAAATCATAAAATGAAGTATAAATAGACTTGCAAAAGAAGATAGCCCATGAAAGCCGGGAATAAAGAATCGAGCATTGAACCCTCACTAGAAGTGTATACACTCTAATTACTCAGGTGTTTAAGGTTCGATTCTCTCATTCCTCTACTAATCTTGCTTTCTAAGGCTTGCTCTTCTTCTACCAATGAACAAAAATTTAATGCAAGAATACACATATCAAGAGGTCTTTTAAGGGTTGTAATGGGGTTAGGGTCAAGGTAGGATTGTATTTGGTCAAGTGGACTAAAATCTGAATCCTTGATTAACCTAAACTTTCCACCTAACTTAAGACAATCCATGTAATCAAAATGCACAATCCAACTGCCCATTAACTATGTTTACCATATATTCATGCACCCAATTTTGAGTACAATACATACGCATTGCTATCACCATTTACTTTGGGGCATTTTGTCACCTTTTATTATTTGCTATTTTTCTTTTCTTTTTCTCTGTTTTATTTTTTTTTCTTTTATTTTTCTCAATGCATATGATTAAGATATTGAATGCAATAATATGTCCTCAACATTCTTTTCTATATTTTCACAAGAATATACAACACCCAATTCCCAAACCAAATATTTCCAACCCAATTTTTGTATACTTAAATCATGAGCACTCTCACTAGTCTAAGCTAACCAAGGATTCAAATTAAAGACATTATTGTTTTCTGCTTAGAGTTAGTGATGAGCTAAAGTAAAGAATAAATGGGGTAAAATAGGCTCAACATTGGTTTGCAAAGGATAATAAAAGGGTAAGGTCATATGGGTATGTGAGCTATAGTGAAACAAAGGCCTCAATCACATAAGTGCATGCATACACCAAACAATAGAAATATAGAATCAAGCAAGACAAACATCACAATTTTAGAGAGAATGACACACACCGAAATAAAATATATTGGTTGATAAGATACAACCAATCAATTAGGTTAAAAAATCTCACTGGGTTGTATGTTCTAGCTCTTAAACCATGTTCCAAATTAAATTCTTCAAGCAAGTTTAACAAAAAATTTTAATTCAAATTAGTAAAATGCTATAAAACAGTTTCTTGGAAGAGAATTCGTCACTTCAACCAAGTAGTACATACATGCAAGTAACTAACTACACAAGCAATCTATTATGCAATGCAACAACTTTAACTAACAAGGAAAATTAAATATTGGTGTTGAAAATAAAGTAGTTACCCGCGGAAGTCGGTTTCGACCTCCCCACACTTAAAAATTGCACCGTCCTCGGTGCATGCAAAGATGTGCAAGTGGACGAGTTCCTACAACTGATGCACTTTCTCCAAAGATTGTACGGCGGGACTTGTTTGTTACTCCATTTAGAAGTTTTCCGTTTTCCTTCTTGGTGGCCATCCTAAAAGAAGAGAAAAAGGAAGAAGAATAACCCACAAATAAATATATGCAAACAAATAAAATATAGGTGGGCTAATGCCAAATAATAATGAGGTTCTCAACTACATGGTAGCTACAACATGCAAATGAGAAAACAATATAGGCGAATGGCATATCAATAATGCAAGAATTACAACAAAGAGGGAGAGAGCGTGGGTCATGAAAGACAATATAAGTTCATATCAATGCAAAAGGAATACAAGTGTCATAAAAGATTAGCATTGACCTATAAATAATATCACCCAACAATATAAAACAAGTCACTAAGTACCAAAACAATGGAAGAAATATTCGACAGATGAGTAAGAATATTTAACACCAATGGAAGAATAGCAGACTTAGAAAAGAAAATAAAAACATACACAAAGTTAAAATGCAATAAATGGAAGTATGCAAATGCAATAAGTAAAAGAAAAGAAAGACAAGAAATATGAAAAGTGAACTTTTGAAAAGTGAGAGAAGAAGAATGTAAGAAAGGAAGAAGAAAGAAGAAGAAAGGAGAGAGAAAGAAGATGAAAGGAAAAGAAGAAACAGGGTAGGTATCAAGGATCGAACGCGACGCACGCGCATGAGGCACACTTACGCGTGAAAACAAAAACAAGCATGTGATGCGTGAACGTCGTCCACGCGTACGCGTAGATGCCCCAAAAATAAAAAGTGACGCGTGAGCGTCGGTCACGCGTACGCGTGGGGTGGGTTGTGCGCCAGGCACACCACCCACAACGTTCTAGCATAACTCTCGGGAAAAATGTACCAGAGAGCAAATTCCAATATGACGCGTGCGCATCGGCCACGCTTACGCGTGGGAGACCCGAATTGCAAATGACGCGTAGGCGTCAGCAACGCGTACGTGTGGGTTGGTGAAAATTGATGGGTGATGCGTACGCATGGGTCACGCGTACGCGTGAGGCTGGCTATGCGCCTAGCACCCTACCAGCGCGGTCCTAGCTCAACTCTCTGTCCAGGCTGCACTGTCGCGCCGTTCCAGCACGGTTTGGGCACGAACCAAATTTGGGTGTTGACGCGTACGCGTCGGTCACATGTATGTGTGATAGCCTCTTTTTTTTTAAATAAGAAACTAACAAGCTACCAGAGTAATGCCAGACATCATTAAACAAGTGAAACCATAACATAGACTAAATAAACCTAACTAAAATTGAAAATTCAACTTATTACCAATATAAATAAAAGAGAAAATAAGAAGAATTTACCATGGTGGGGTGTCTCCCACCTAGCACTTTTTGTTAAAGTCCTTAAGTTGGACATTTGGTGAGCTCCTTGTCATGGTGGCTTGTGCTTAAACTCATCTTGAAACTTTCACCAATGCTTGGACTTCCAATAAGCTCCAACATAGTGAATTCACCAAGCCTTGATGAAGTTCTATTTTAAGATCTCAAAGTTGATCCACATGTATGCCGGGATCCCAAATCTTGTTTCTACACCCGTCTTTAAGTGGATCATCGTTGTTCCAGCCGGGTGGCAAGCAATCCGAATTCTCAATGAAGTATCAAACTCTTCTCTTAGATCCAACCAATTGATCACTAGTCTGACCCTTGCATCTAAATCTTGAAATCTCAACCTTGATGAGTCTTGATTTGCAACTCCAACCACTAAACATCCTTTTCTTACACTTCATTCCACAAAGTCTCCTAAGTTGGCCATCCATTTCAAGCATACCATACTCAAGTGGGACAATAAAGCTAATAGAGATAAGTTTTACCCACTCAAATGAAGGAGTAGACGGCAACCTAGGTAGAGAAGTCTCCAACGATCTTGACAAAGCATATTCAACTCCCGTCTAACCTTTTCGAGAGACTTTCATCTCCACATCATTCTCCAACTTAATCGGGGAAGGTTCTTCAAACTCAAGGAGTTCACTTGCGGATGCACATTCATCACTAGGAGGACTTGATTCACGGTCATCATCACCAAGGAAACTGGCTTCTTGATCTATCCTGTCCAATTCTTCATAGGGAATATACCTTAGAGGTTGTACACTACCCTCCTCAACATTAAATTCAAGCTTCTTGGAGGAATACTCTACAACTCTAGATTCCCATAGAGGTTCAGCATCTCCTAAGTCTTCGGCCACTTTTTCCTCTTCAACAGTTACAGCTTCCTCCAATTGTTCTAATACAAAGTCACATTCCTCACTTTCCACCGGAGTTTCTAGTTTCTCCTTCATGCTACATTCTTCATTAAATTCTCCACATGCGGCCATGGGAGTACTTTGAGTGTTGAAGCGTGGGGATGCTAAATTATTTACTACCTCGGTCAAGGTAGCTACAAACTCTAGTGTCATCCTTTGCATCTCTTTTTGCCCTTGAAGAAGAACACCAAGAGTGTCATCTCATTGCTTGGGTGGAAGGGTTCATGATAGGAGGGTGGTTAATCATGATAAGGATGTGGCGGTTCAAACTCTCCATCTTTTCCACTTGTTGCATAACACACTCTAGTCCCTTGTTCTCAAGTTGAGATTTGTTAGCCATGAGAGCTTCGTGTGATTTTCGGCTTTCCTCTTGCTCCATTTGATGGATGGTTACTTGAAGTCGGTCCACTGCTTCCTTAAAATGATCCCGTGGCTCTTGTTCCACTTAGCTAACATAATTAGGATCATATTGCTCTTGGATTAATGGATATGGACATTGCCCAATGGAGGGTTATGGTAGAAAGAAAAATTCATCTTGTGGTTAAAAATTCGCATACATTGGAGGTGGTGTATATTGAGGTGGTGGTTCTTAGGAGTAATTGGGTTGGAATTGGGGTGGTTCTGTGTATGGTTCATATGGCTTAAAAGGTAGTTGATATGGTGGATATGGGTTAGGATCATATGGAAGTGTTTGGTGGAAGGAGGCTTGTGAGTATGGTGGTTCAAGGCTATGTTGAAGAGGGGGTTCATAGGTATATGGTAGTGGTTGTTGATTGTCACGAAGAGGTCCACCATAACCATTGTCTTGGTATGCATCTTGGAATGACTCTTGCTCATAGTAAGTTGGAGGAGGTTGTTGCCAAGATGGTTGTCCATAAGCTTGAGGCTCCTCCCACCTTTGATTATTCTACCCTTGATGAATATTCTCATTGTAGCTTCTGTTTCCTAAAAGGTCTTTCTCCCAATTTGGTGATTCTGGGTTTTGGGATTGATATGTGACATACAATCAACCTATAACATGATTCATGAAATTGTACGGCTCTAAATCAGAGACCAATCTTCATCTCTTCTCATGAGCAATTAGATCAAGGAATTGGCAATTGATCAAGTTAAGAGAGATTGAATTACCAAGAAATTATAATTTAATCACTTATGATTTGCCAAGAAATCAATGATGCGATCGCAAGAACAACAGGTCACCTAAACAACAACACGACAAACGATGTGATCACAGCATTTCTAGAGATCTGGAGTGCCGACACGACAAGGACGACCAAAGGCACCACCGGGAGGCCAAGCGAGCACGTGATGATAGGAGCTACCTTATTCACTGAGAAAATCTTGAAAGCCAAACTCCCAAAAGGTTTTGACAATCCCAGCAACATGAAGTATGACGGCACCAAGGATCCCTAGGAACACCTAACGGCCTTCGAGGGTAGGATGAACCTAGAAGGAGCTGTCGATGCGGTCCGATGTAGGGCCTTTCCAGTAACTTTAGTTGGCCCTGCGATCAAATGGTTCAATGCCCTTCCAAACAGCTCCAAAGCCAGTTTTGATGACATCTCCAGGAAGTTTATGGCCCAGTTCATCACCATGATCACCAAAGCAAAACACCCAATCAGCCTACTTAGAATCACCCAAAGAAAAGACGAATCCACGAGAAAATACCTCGACAGGTTCAATGAGGAGTGCTTGACGATCGACAGACTCACGGACTTGGTCGCCAGTCTTTGTCGGACTAATGGCCTCATGAATGAAGACTTCCGGAAACACCTCACCATCAAGCCAGTCTGGACCATGCACGAAATCCAAAATTTTGCATGGAACACGGCAGCATGGCAACACAGTATCTCATAATAACCCACCACCCGTAAGATACCCCTAAAGAACACCCCAGACCTGCTGCCCCCAATCGACCACCCAGGGTAGGAAAGTTCACGAACTACACCCCTACCCACTCCTATCACAAAAATCTACCACCAAATAGTGGAGCAAGGCATCCTTCTGAAGGTGCAACAACTGAAGAAATGCACAGGCGGCAACAACATCCTATACTACGATTACCACCAAGGATACAGACATAAAATCCAAGACTGCTTCGACCTAAAAGATACCATTGAACAAGCCATCCGAGATGGCAAACTCCCCGATTTCGCCAAAATCATCCAAGAACCTAGGAGAACTGAAATAGAAAGATTACCAGAACACGAAGGATGAAACCCGAGAATGATACAGTAAGCACCCCAAGAAAGTCCGGAAACTGACCCCATCATAATCGTAAACATCATCACCAGAAAGGACATATTGGAAAAGTCAAAATCAGCACTAAAAAATGATCTCAAAGTCCTAGCCGTAGGAACCAAGCACCAATCTCCTCGGTTCTAGCGGCAATAACATTTTCCCCCAATGACTGCCAACACGGCACCTTAGCGGAAGACGCCCCATTCGTCATCTCGGCAAAAGTTGGAACTAGACTTGTGAAAAGAATATTGGTCGACACTGGAGCTAATTCTAACATCCTCTTTAGATGAGCCTTCAACAAGCTACGTATCCAAAACAAAAATCTGCAAACCCACCGCAACAGGGTGACTGGAATCGGAGACAACTTCCTCAAACTGGACGATTCTATAGTGTTACCACTAACCATCAAAACCAGAAGCCAGAGGAAGACCATCTTCTCCGAGTTCGTGGTCCTCAAGGACTCCACTGCCTACAACATCATCCTCGGAAAAAAGACAATTAATGATCTATCCGCTGTCATCTTCACCAAGTTCCTAATCATGAAGTTTCAAGCCAATAACGGCACCATCAGAATGATATACAGGAACCAAAAAATTGCGGTACAGTGCGACAACACTAGCTTGGCCCTCTATAAGAGATCCCGGGTCATGGCAGGCATCTTCCTTGCCGACCTCGATGCATGCCAAGACCCCAGTCCGCGCAGAACTGTTCAAGAAAATGATGAAGAAGCAGAGCGGGACCTTGCAGACGAGGTCAGGAGCATAGCACACCTACGAGAGCTAGCCCTAAAATAGAGAATAAGCCTATGGTACAATGGCAGCACGGTACGATGAGACATTGAACCAGGAGACCTCATCTTACAACAAAATAACATCGGTCCTCCCACTCCCGAAGAAGGGAAGCTTACGCCCAACTGGGAGGGTCCCTTCCGAATCAAGACGATAATCAGAAAAGGATCCTACATGATTGAAACACAGACGGGACCGAGCTCCCGAGATCCTGAAATACCACTAACTTACGACGCTACTATACATAGAAATATCCTTCCAAAGCAATAAGATCGAGGTCATTTAAGACTATATCTTTACCCTTTATTTTTTTTTCTTTTTTCACTTTCATTTATTGCTTAACTTGTTCAATCATATATTTTCTTATCGGGCACACTTTCCTACCCGCATCAGGAGGTTTTAATGAGGCCCAAACCTTAAATCAAAATTCTTTTTTTCAAAAGCATGGCCCTATCTGACAACACAAACTAAACACGGCTACCCCGGGGATCAATGACGGAGGAAAAATGTCGGTAAAGATTTTCACAAAAATAACGCATTGCAAGTATAGTTCTAAACCGATAATTAAACATCAATCAATGTTTAAATTGTTTGTCACAAATACAAACCCAATAAAATTAACCGAAGTATTCAAACCTCAGGTTGTCTCTCAAGGAATTGCAGGGAAGTGTAGTTTATTATTAGTTATGGGAAAGTATATTTTTTGGGTTTTTGAAATAAGGAATAGAAATATAGATTGCGAGAAAAATAAACTAATAACTAAGAAACATCCTAGCAAGGGTTGAGAATCGGAATTTCTATCCTCATTATCATTGTCGATTGTGATGGTAATTGCAAATTGCTCTCACTTAGTTAACCTCTAACAACTGAAGGAAAGTCAAGTGAGCAAATCAACTTGAGTTCACAAATCCGAATCAAAGACTAGAGTTAGTGAAGCTCAAGCCAACTATCAACTTTCAATCACTACCTAACAAGAGACTTTGACAATTCAAAAGTCTCCAAATTACTCAATATAAGCTAAGAATATAAAAATCTAATTTAAAATCCTACCAAGCATTTTATCAAACACTTGGTAGGCACAAAATAAAATCATGATAAAATTAACAGGGAATATTAAATCTAAACAACCAATTGCAAGCATCAATGACTAAAAATTAAAGAGAGTAACAATAAACATGGAAACATAAATTGCATTAACGGAAATCAAATGTAACAAGAGTTCATAAACATAAAAATGGCAAAAAAGGGAAATTAACAAGAGAAGAAGATGAACTAAAGTGCTTAAACAAATAAAAGTAAGACAAAAACTAAACTAAAAGAAGATTGAACCTGAACCTAAAGAGAAATTGAAAGAAGAAACCCTAAACCTAGAGAGAGGAGAGAGCCTCTCTCTCTAGAAACCTACATCTAAAACCTAAAATTGTATGAATGAAAGTGTATGATTGATTCCTCCCTTCCAACTTCACCCTGCAGCCTCTAATCAGTATTTTTGGGCCTGAAATTGGGTCAAAAGCAGCCCAAAAATTACCCCCAGCATTTTCTGTAAATTGCAGCACGTGACGTTCTATCACGCATATGCGTCACCCACGTATACACATTGCTTAAACTCAGCACTGGCCATGTGTAGGCGTTAGCCACGCGTGCGCGTCATTTGGATATTGGCTCAGTCACGCGTACGCGTCGTCCACGCGTGTGCGTCGCTACCAGATTATCAAAACTTCAATTTCTTGTGTTCCTTCCACTTTTGAATGCTTCTTTTCCATCCTCTAAACCATTTTTTCCATATAAACCTTGAAAACACTTAACAAACATATCATGACAACGAATGGTAATAAGAGAGAATTAAAATTAGCAAATTTAAGGCCAAAGAAGCATGTTTTCAATCATAGCATAAAATTAGGAAGGAAAATGTAAAACATGCGAATTATATGAATAAGTGTGAGAATAATGAATAAAATCCACTCAATTCAATACAAAATAAACCATAAAATAGTGGTTTATCAATCGATCACCCCGAGACTAACAAAACGAATATCCAAATAATAAAACGGATATCTAAATAAGTAAACGGCTATCCGGGATCACCCGGAGGCCAACGAAACGGATATCCCAATAACAAAACAGATATCCAAATAACAAAAAATGGTGACCCAAGGATCGATCATCCCGAGGCAAACAAAATGGATCCAAATAACAAAACAAATATCCAAATAAGTAAACAGCTACCCGGGATCGATCATTCCAAGGCCAACAAAACGGATATCCAAATAAGCAAATGGTTACCCAGGGATCGATTACCCCGACCCCAAGGCCAACAAAATAAATATCAAAATAACAAAACGGATATCCAAATAAGGAATTGGCTACCCGAGGATCGATCACCCCGAGGCCAAAAAATGGATATCCGAATAACAAAATGGATATCCAAATAAGTAAACGGCTATCAAGGAATCGATCACCCCGAGGCCAACAAAACAAATATCTAAATAAGAAAAAAGATATCCAAATAAGTAAACGGATAACAGGAAATCGATTACCCTAAGACTATGAAAATGGATATCCAAATAATAAAACGGTGACCTGCGGATTCGATCACCTGCGAAGCCAACAAAACGGATATCCAAATAACAAAATGGATATCCAAATAACAAAAATGGCGGTCCGGGTATCAATCACCCCGAGACCAACAGAACGGATATCCAAATAATAAAACAGATATCCAAATAACAAAACGGTGACAGGGGGATCGATCACCTGTGAAGCCAACAAAACGGATATCCAAATAAGTTAAACAGCTACTACCAGAAACGGATCACCTCCGAGGCCAACAAAACGGATATCCAAATAAGCTAAATAAGCAAAGTATTAAAATTGGCCCACCGAGAGGCCTAAAATAACTTTACAATAATGGCCCAAAAAGGCCATAGAAAACAAGCATGAGCTGACAGTCTTTCAACTCGTGGAAAGCCAAACTCACCAACATCCCGCAAATCAGCGCAAGATGACGTCATGCCCTTTCCACACCCCTCACGATATCCCGATAATAAAAAACCAAACTCTTCAACAAAAGCGGCATTAAGGTCTAGGCTAATGAATTTTCAACTCGTAGAAAGCGGAACTCGCCAACATCCTGCCAATTGGACGCGGATGACGTCACGTCCTTTCTAGGCCCCTCACAGTCTCCCGAACTACAGAGAACTGGGCTCCCCAACAACTCAATATTGAGACCAAGCAAGCATTTTCTCATGCTCTAGGGGCAACTGTTCTGGACCCAATCTCTGGGTCCTTCCTCAGAACGATCATCAAACCCGATAATCCCAAGACTGGGCCATCCTTGTAAACCCCATGAAATTCACAAATAATTAATCAATAGATTAATTTTTAATAAAATAAATTAGAAATGCAAATTTTATAGAAAAATAGGATAGAGCTAATTAAAATAGAAATTTTGATTCTAATTTCAAAGAATTTGGCCCGAGATTGGGCCGAACGGGCCGAACTGGTCAAACCGGGTCCAAAATGGACCCAAGCCCAACAAGTCAGCCCAAAACAACATAAGAAGAAGCATTCTTCTTCCCCTCATTTAGCATAAACACACTGAAGAAATGCAAGGTAAGGGAGAAGAAAGACAAGCCCTAACACGATAATTCAAACCACCATAACTTCTCACTCCGAGCTCCGATCACCGCACTGTTTAAGGCCATGCATCCACAGTGTCAAGCTCTACAAAGCCCAGTGTCCAATTTCATTCTCAGCCTCTCCTCCCCCCATTTTTTCGAAAATTGTTAGAGTGATGTTGAGATTTTGCTTCTTTGATGTATTAGGACCCGATTAGCTTGAGGAAAACATTCACTCTTGCTTATGTGATGCTTGAGTAAGGTAAAAATTTTAGAACCCTAGCTATTTCTTGATTTGAGTATGTTGGGTATTGAGTTTTTGGGTATATATATGTTATATATGTGTTAGGTGTGTATGTATGTATGATATGAAGTCTTTGGAGCCTTTGGAAGTTTGGGTTTTGGTGCTAAGTTGCTGGAAAGTGGTGTTTAGGGCTTGCTTTTCGCCTAGTGGGTTGCCTTGGGTAATATGTGAAAATCGGCCAAGGTATGGTTTAGGTTTATCGTATTTAATATATAATGTCTTGTAAAAACTTAGGCTAGATGACCAATATGATTGGTTGGAATGATTAAGTATGTTGAATATTTAGTATTTATGATATTGATGATTTAATAAAGTCTTGTCGTGTCGGTTTAGATTTTCTTTTTATAGAAAAGAATTATTTCGTTGTGAGCATAGCTCCAAACCGACAAACAATTCTCGCAATAAAAAATTTGTGGTTTTGTGTCACGAATAACAAACCCCAATAAAAATTAACCGAAGTATTTGGACTCCGGGTCATCTCCCTAGGATACAATGAAGTGATCAATTATTGGCTATAAAGGGGTAAGGGGATTTTTGGTTCACAAGAGGGCAAGAAAAGTAAATTAAGCAAGTAAGTAAAGAAAGCAAGATAAAGAACTCTTGGCTAAGACTTAGGTAATTGAGATCACCGTCCTTGCCAACAAACCAAATATTAATAATCATGAGAGGCCAACTTATTAAGTCTACTTCCCAAAAGCCTTAAGTGCATGGTATTTATTCCTAAGCTTGAAGTACGTCAAATAGGTTTGATCACATCAACCCTTAAGTCCCAACCTACCTACTAATTAACTTAATAGTGGGTTAGCGTCAATGGGTGTCAAATCAATCACCAAAGGTTCTCAAATCACCAAATCCATTATATCCAATGACACAAGGTTACCCAATTCCCTTAGCTTAGACCAAGAGTTGACAAAACTACTCAACAACTAAAGAGAACATTTCATCAAACACATAGAGTGCAATAAAAGTAAGCATCATAAATTGCAAGAAATAGTAAAATCTAACAACTACTAATTACAAAGAAAGTAAGATCACAATTCAATTCATCAATAGACGAAACAATTACATTAAATTGCATTAAATGTAAACCAAATCCAACATGAGTTCATCATCACAAAAGAGAGCAAAATGAGACATTAACATCACAAACAAGGGAATCAAGATGTAGAAATGAGAAATTATAAAAGAAACAAGATGAGATCAAGTAATTAAACATGGATCTAAGACAATCTAACCTAATCCTAACCTAATTCTAGAGAGAATAGGGAGCTTCTCTCTCTAGAAAACTAACTAAAGGCTCATGTTGGCTAAACTAATTGCTCCCCCTCTGCTTGGACTTCAATTTTGCATGAAATACACTCAGAAACAAGTTGGATTTGGGCCTGGGCAGCTCAGAAATCGTCCCCAGCATTTTGCCTTTAAGTGGGCCACATGAGAGTATCGGCGCGTGCGCGTTGATTGCAAAATTCTTCATCCGCCCAGACGCGTCATGTACGTGTGCGCGTCTCTAAGCGAAACCACTTCTGCGCGTGCGCACCTTGTACGCGTGCGCATCCATTGATGCATTTCCAATCTCTGTCTCTTCATGCATTCTCCCTTTTGCATGCTTTTCTCCTCATTTCTTCCATCCAATACTTGCCTTATGAACCTGAAATTACTCAACAAACACATCAAGGCATCGAATGGAATTAAAGTGAATTAAAATCACCAAATTAAGGGCCTAAAAAGCATGTTTTTACACTTAAGCACAATTCAAGGGAGAATTACAAAATTATGCTATTTCATTGAATAAATGTGGGAAAAGGTGGTAAAATCCCCTAAAATAAGCACACGATAAATCACGAAATCGGAGTTTATCAAATCTCCCCACACTTAAACTAAGCATGTCCTCATGCTAAAATTGAGAAAGAAGAAAAGTGTATCAATATTTATTCAATGCAAATTAACTATCTACAATCTATCTATATGCAATCTATCTACATGAATGCAATTGCTTGGTCAAAATAAATCAATCTCCAAGAATACGTGTACAAACACAAGGGCTAAGGCGATAGTAATCAACTCAACCCACAATTGAATTGAATCATTGAAAGACTTTACAAACTTGCAAGAGAAGATGATCATGGGTGGAAACATGTAATTGAGCGATCAAACCCTCACCGGATGTGTATCCGCTCTAGTCACTCAAGTGTATGGGGTTGATTCACTCAATTCTCCCCTAATCATGCTTTCCAAGATTTGTTTTATATCTAACAATCAACAGTTACTTTATGCATGCATACAAGTATCATGAGGACTTCCTATAGGTTGTAATGGGGCTAGGATCAAGGTAGGATACATATGGTCAAGTGAGCTAGAGATTTGAATCTTTGATTAACTTAAACTTTCCACCTAACCTATGACAACCTAAACAATTCTAAACAAACCTAGCTATCTATTCTTCACTTTTTCACACACTCATGTATTTCCTTTTAGATTATCACACATATACATTGAATTTATGAAACTTTAAACCTTGGGACATTTTGTTCCCTTTTTGTTGCAAAATTTTTTTTTAAGATCAAATATATACAAGGACATCAATGCATATGGTTTACACATGATTAATACATGAGTATGTACCTAATTCCTAAATTTTTCAATCAAAAACACACACACACTTTATCTTTACCCAATGTTCCCAACTCTCCCAAAATCAAATGATAAACACTCTCACTAGCCTAAGCTAGTCAAAGATCCAAATTGAGGACATTTATTATTTTTCACTTAGGCTTGTAATGTGCTATAATTATGAACAAATGGGTTAAGCATAGGTTCAAGATTGGTTAACAATGGAAGATAAAAGGATAGGCTATTTGGGTAAGTGAGCTAATTGAACAATGGCCCCAATCATATAATTGCATGTATACACAAAATAATGGACATAAAGAATCAAATAAATCAAAGATTACAATCATAGGAAGAGAATAATGCACACAAGAATGAAAATAAGTGGTTATATATGATGTAACCACATAATAAAGCTCAAATCTCACATGCTTGTGTTCTTTGCTCAAAACATGCTCCACAAGTGTATAATTCAAGCAAGTTCTAAAAAATTTTTTTTCAACCAATTGGGGTGGTGCCCTAAAAATGAATTTCTTGAAAATTTTCATCATATTGACTGAGCTTATTCTAATGCAATGTTGTGATTTAGAAAATTTTAAAATTTTCCCTAGTTTACCCCCTTTTCAATCAAAGCACAATTCTTATACAAAAGGGTTAACTAGATTTTTAACAATCCAAAACATTTTCTAATCACA
>NC_029792.2:87320693-87348823 GCF_000816755.2 Arachis ipaensis | reverse complement strand
GAGTAAGTCAAGCAAGCATAATTGACCTTAATCCATAAGTCATAACCAACTTACCAAACTAGTTGATAAAAAGCCAGCGTCAATGGAAACAAGAGTCAACTAACTACCCAATAATTACCACTAAATATCGGCCATTATGACTCTAGTATCCTAGGAACTCAACCCACAAGCCAAGGTATGAAGATTTACTCAAAATATAAAGTTGGCATTTTCACAAACACCTTGTGTATATAAAAGTAAAACATGGAAAATTGCAAAGTAAAATGGAAAACTATAACCAACTAATAACAAAACCAAACATAAACAAGCAATCAAACGTAAAGGAAGCAAGAAACATAAAATTCATTGAATAAAACTTCAAGAAACACAAAATTACAAATATGAACAAGTAGCTTGAACCAAAAGGAAATGAAAGTAAAAGTGCTATATTTAAAGAGGAAATTGAGAGTATTTACAATTAAAGAAGCAAAATCCAAAAGAAAAGCTTGCTATAAAATGCTACAATGAAAATTGATAAACTTTAAGAGAGCTCTCTACTCTACACTACTCCTACTCCTAATTACTATATGAAAACTAAAACTAAAACTAAGTCCTAATGTAAGCTAATGCCTTCATATGTGTTGATTCTCCCCTCATATAGCACTTCAATTCAGCCTTCAAGCCTTCCAAAATGGGCCAAGAGGCCTCAAAATTCGGGGAACACATGCTTCATTAATGAAATCACGTGCAGGGACCTATGCGGTCGCACAGATGTGTGCGTCCGCACACTTGGCTGAATGTTGTCCTGTGTGTACGTACAGGTGGTCGTGCGCACGCACACTTCGCTGTGTGTACTTTTCCTTGTTTTCTTCATGTTTTCTCCCTTGTACATGCTTTCTTCCACTTTTGGCTATCCATTCTTGCCTCCAAGGCCTGAAATCACTCAGCAAACATGTCATGGCATCAAATGGAATAAAAGTGAAATTAAATTGCTCATTTCAAGCACAAAATTGCATGTTTTCACATTTAGGATCAAATTGGGGACAAAACACAAAAGTATGCTATTTTGGTGCTTAAGTATGAGTTCATGGGCTAGAATCCATCCAAATTGAGTCAAAATATAGCATCAAATATGGACTCATCATCTTGCAATAGCAATATTCAACGGATTAACCTCGGTTTTGACTCTTTCTTAGCTAGCAAGTATTTCAAAGCCGCATGATCTGAATATACTACCACTTTTGTTCCAAGTAAATAAGCCCAGAATTTATCCAAGGCAAAAACAATTGCTAAAAGTTCTTTTTCAGTGGAAGTATAGTTAGACTGGGTATCATCTAAAGTTTTAGAAGCATAAGGTATAATATAGGGATCTTTACCTTCGCGCTAAACCAGCGCTGCTCCTACCGCATAGCTAGATGCGTCGCACATAATCTCGAACGGCCTACTCTAGTCAGGCCCTCTCATAGTAGGATCTTGTGTTAAGGCAATCTTCAGCTTGTCAAATGCTTCCATGCAGTCTTCACTCAAGTCAAACTCTACGTCTTTCTACAGGAGACGGAAAAGGGGTAGTGCTACCTTACTGAAGTCCTTGATAAAACACCGGTAGAAACCTGCATGACCAAGAAAAGAACAGACTTCCCTCACAGAAGAGGGGTAAGGTAAACTAGAAATAACATCAACCTTTGCAGGATCAACAGATATACCAGTATTAGAAATAACATGACCTAGAACAATACCTTGCTTTATCATAAAATGACATTTTTCAAAATTAAGTACAAGGTTTGAACTAGCACATCTTTCTAATACTCTAGCAAGATTATCCAAAAAAGGTCAAAAAAATCACCATAGACACTAAAATCATTTATAAATACTTCCATACATTGCTCAAGAAGATCCGAGAATATAATCATCATGCACCTTTAAAACGTAGCTGGTGCATTACATAAATCAAAAGGAATTCTTTTATACGCATACGTTCCAAAGGGCATTTGAACGATGAAAGGTAGTGGATAGTGATCCTTGCAAGTGGCCAAGTTCAAGCATCTGTAGTCGATGCACACTCTCCAGGAATTCTGCACCCTTGTAGCCATGAGTTCCCCATTCTCATTCTTTACTATTGTGACGTCGGACTTCTTCGGAACCACTTGTACTGGGCTAACCCATTCACTATCTGAGATCAGATAGCTAATATCTGCTTCAAGTAGTCGGGTCACTTCTTTCTTCACAACTTCTAGAATTGTTGGGTTCAACTGCCTTTGAGGTTGACGGATAGGCTTGGCTCCCTCCTCTAGGAAAATGCGGTGCTCACAAACTTGTGGGCTTATACCTACTATGTCCCAAAAAATTCACCTAATAGCTTTCTTGTTTCTTCTCAGTACATTAAGCAGTTGCTCTTCTTGTTGGGAAGTAAGCTCCTTTGCAATGATCACCGGAGGCTTTTGATTGTCTTCAAGATAAGCATACTTGAGGTGAGGTGGGAGGGGCTTCAACTCCATATTCAGCTCATGGCTTGGCACTTGATTATCTGGTAGCACCGGAGGTAGTAAGGTGTCTTCATCACATTCAGAGGGTTTCCCCACACTTGCACCTTGAACCATATTCTTCTCATCAACTGTCTCTTGGTAGACTTCGGCCATAATTTCATCAATTTTATCACACCAAAAAATAGAGTGCTCCTCTCGTGGATGCTTCATAGCTTTATCAAGGTTGAAGCTCATTGCTCTTCCATCAATCACAAAGGAGTAAGTACCCGAGAAGGCATCCAATTTAAACCGAGAGGTCTTCAACAACGGCTTCCCAAGCAAGATAGATGATGGTCTTCCAGAGTCATTAGGGGGCATCTCCAAAATGTAGAAGTCAATGGGAAAACTCAACCCCTTAATCCTCACTAAGATGTCTTCCGCTATGCCAACCACTGAGATTATGCTTTTATCTGCCAACAAAAAATGGAAAATAGAGTGCTCCTCCAGTGGATGCTTTATAGCTTCATCAAGGTTGAAGCTCACTACTCTTCCATCAATCTCAAAGGAGTAGGTACCCGAGAAGGCATCCAATTTAAACCAAGGGGTCTTTAAGAACGGCCTCCTAAGCAAGATAGATGATGGTCTTCCGGAGTCATTAGGGGGTATCTCCAGAATGTAGAAGTCAATGGGAAAACTCAACCCCTTAATACTCACTAAGACGTCTTCCGCTATGCCAACCACTGAGATTATGCTTTTATTTGCCAACAAAAAATGGGTTGCCAACCTTTTCAAAGGTGGAAGCTTCAAAGCATCATAAACAGATAATGGCATAATGCTAAACAGGCACCTAACCATATAAGGACCGGGATCACCATATTTCTCCCTCAGAGTAGAAATAGAGCTACCCAAAGGAATAGTTTCTAAATCATGAATCTTTTCATTATTCATGCACAAATCCTTTAGAAACTTAGTATACTTAGGTACTTGGCGAATAACATCAAAAAGGGGAATAGTTACCTCAACCTTTTTGAATATATCTACCATTTTGGGATCTAGCTCCACTTGCTTTGTAGTCCTTCTAGCTAGGTGTGGAAAAGGAATGAGAATGGCCTCTTTCAAAACATTGTCTTCCTTAGAAACACCATCCCTTGGTTGTGCAACTTCTTCTGCAACCGCCTCTTGTACCTCATCCTCTTCTTCAACATCTTCTACCACTACAGCATCTTCATCTTGAATGGCTTCTCTTGAGCTTGGCTCCTCGGGACTCCTCTCTTGCAATGTAGTGCCAGACCTCAAGGTGATGGCATTGATTCCACCCTTAGGGTTAGGTAAAGGTTGAGAGGAAAGTGTACTAGATCTTGGAGGTTGAGTATTGGAGGTAAAAGGTGGGTCCATACGGGATAGAAGAGCTTGGATGGTAGAGGTGAGACCGGTGATGTTATAGGCAACTGTGGCTTGAAGTTCTTTCTGTCCTTGAATAAGAGAGCGAAGCGTCTCATCCTAGTTTGAGGAAGAAGGACGGTAGGTAATTTGAGGGGCTTGTGGTTGGGTGAGTTGAGGTGCTTGAACTTGCCTTTGGTGAGGTGGTCGGTACCTTTGGCCTTGGTTTTGTTGTTGGTAGGGAGGGTTTTATTGATACCGATTTTGTTGGTAGTTATTATTCCACCTTTGGTTTCCACCATTGTCTCTTCCTCCTTGGTTGTAGTTGTCTCTCCATCCTTGGTTGGAATTGTCTCTCCATCCTTCATTGGGATTGTCTTGCCAACCTTGATTGTAGTTACCACCTTGATTATAGTTACCGCGTTGTTTATAGAACTCTTGATTCAGACGGTTGTAATAAGCATTGGTAGCCGCCAAGGTGTTGTGCTCTTGGAGTTGTGGACATTCATCAGTATAGTGAGAATAGCAAGCGCAAATCCTACATACTCTCTGAGGGACTAACTGTTGACATTGTTGTTGTGGAGCAGGTAGAGGTTGTTGTTGATTGAGTTGGATTTGCTTGAAGATATATGTACCCAATTTCCAAGATTCTCAACACAAATACTAAAACACACTTTTATCTCTACCCAATGTTCCCAACTTTTCCAAAATCAAATGATGAACACTCTCACTGGCCTAAGCTAATCAAGGATTCAAACAAGGGACATTTATTATTTTTCACTTAGGCTTGTAATGTGCTACAATCAAGAACAAATGGGTTAAGCATAGGCTCAAGATTGGTTAACAATGGAAGATAAAAGGTAGGCTATTTGGGTAAGTGAGCTATTTGAACAATAGCCTCAATCATATAATTGCGTGTTTACACAAAATAATGGACATATAGAATTAAACAAATCAAAGATTACAATCATAGGAAGAGAATAAAAGAATGAAGAATGAAAATAAGTGGTTATATATGATGTAACCACATAATAAAGCTCAAATCTCACATGCTTGTGTTCTTTGCTCAAAACACAAGTGTATTGTATCTCTCACGTTTCGACAACAAAAGATAAACCGTGAAGCCGAAAACGATATACGGACAAGGCGTAGAGGAGATTAAGAGAATATATATATATATATATATATATATATATAAGTAAATAAAAGTGTGCATCAACCAAGATAAGGGTATCCAAAATAGTAAATATGTACAGTAATCCCAAAATGATCTAAAACATAAAGTGCAAAATAAAATAAAGTAGCAAAAAATAGAAATAGATGTCTGAAAGTTCACCACATGAATGAAAACACCGGTCACGAACGGTGACCTCCCGACACTTTAGAATCAAGCATCGTCCTCGATGCTACTGCTGAAGCTCAGAATGGGGGTCAACAATCGCGCCGGGCTGTGGCTCAGGCTCAGGCTGTGGGACTGGGACTGGCTGTGGCTCTGGTACTGGCTCAGGTTGTGGCCGTGGAGTGTCTTGCTGAACCTGAGGAGGGTGCTGAACCTCAGTGGTGACCGCTGTGGCTCTGGCTGTTGCTGTGGAGTGTCCTGTTGAACCTCAGTAGTGATCTGTGTCTCTGGAGGTGCATCCTGATGAGTTGGCTCCTCGTCATGCTCCTTACCATGCTCCTCCTCTTGATCCTGCTCGTCGGAGGCAGGAGAGTCTGAGAGCGGCGGTAGCTCGATGCCATGTGATACAAACACCTGGTCGATGCGGTCGAGACGTCGCATGACACGATGCTCGAGGCGCTCCATGAAGCAAAGCAGGTGCTGCACCAACAGGTAAGTCGGCTCAGGCGCTGGTGGTGGTGGTAAGGATGCTGCGGCTGCTGAAGTAGAGGGGGGTCCTGCTGCTGCTGCTAATGATGAGGGCTGAGTTGCCTCCTCTACTACTCTGGCTCGAGAACGGCGTTTGGATGGGGGTTTCTTGTGCACCCACCCCCCCCATGGAATGGTAACATCCTTGTCCTCGTCATCTGGAGGTGGTGGTGTCACGTCATCATCCTCCCACGGAACATCCGCCATCTCGATCATGCTAGTGACCAGAGTAGGGAATGGCAAGAGGCCACAGATATACGCGCGCCACATACTCTGCCTGATCAGACGGGAGAAGTTCACCTCCTTCCCCTCCATCACACAACTAATCAGAACCAGCATATCCATCGAAATCTCTGAGAAGTGAGTGGTGGGAAAGACATAGTGGGCAAATATATGCTGCCAAGTCCTAGCCTCCCTCGACAGATAAGTGAAATGCATCCCCTTGGGCTTCTTGTTCCTAGAATCCATCACCCAAGGAGCGTCAGGTGTGGCAATCACGCGCTTAAGCGCCTCATAGTCAAATGTCATGCAATGGATGGCCACCTCTGCCTGCTTATAGGCGCATGTGTCATCAGGACGAAGTCGGCAGAGCAGTGCATCCCTAATAGCAGCTTCAGTGATCATAATCTCTCTACCCCACAGCTGAACTGAATCGAGAGTGGCACGAAAGAAGTTGCAATAAAATTTCCTCACCCATGAAGTGTTTATCCTCCCCAAATCTCTATCAACAAAATTCAGGCCTAACTCCAGAATATGGGTGTTTACGGCACGTCTCACATCATTGGGAAGGAGCAGTTTCTTTTCAATGTTTAGATTTTTCTTTCGGAAATCGGGGAAGCGAAGTTCACAGTAAAGATTGGGGAATTTGATCGGATCAGTAGAAGGTAGCAACTGATTTTCTTTGTCCACCTCATTCAGCAGATTCTTAGCATAATTTGCATAGGGAGAAGGGGTAGAAGTTTTAGAGCGCTTTCTCTTTTTAGAAGTAGTGGCTATAGCTTTTCCTTTGTCTGACATCCTGAAAAACAGAGATGATACAATATAAGCAGCTAGCCAAGCAGATATAAAGCACTCGAAGCAAAGCATATTCATGAAGTGAGTAAAGAAGAGAGATTTCTTAGAATGCAAGCAACAGAATTCATAATTCAAATCAAGTTTCAAACCAAGAATTCAAACCACATTTGCACATTACTTGTTCATCAAGCCTAAGAAGCACCATATCCAAAGGAATGATCACAAGATTTAAGTTGAAAAACCAAGAGAAAAGTTAGTTGGTTAAACAAATTAAAGTTAGAAATCAGTTTGAAAATCAGTGATATGGTGGTTACCGGCTCAATTCAAAAGGGAATGTACAAAGTAAGAATGTAAGTACACTCACAATCATGAAATGCATCAAGTCATTGATGATGAAATATAATTTGGCCAAAAAGCAATTAATATGAAAACAAGTCATCAATCAATGTAAAGATCACTAGAATTATATCAATTGGTGTTGGTAAAATAAGAATTATAGTGAACAATACACATAAATAAAATTCAAACACCAAATTTCAATGAGCCATGAATGTCACAAGGTTGAGATAAGAGTTGAAAATTTTATGCGCCATGTGACTAAAGGTAATTTGGGCATAGAGAAAACGAATCACATTAGCCACATAGGTAGAAGAAATCATCAATCTTGTGAAAGCAAGCAAATTGGGCTCAATTTCAAATGAAAACCAAGTTTATGGTCAGTCTGAAAGTTTACTCAACTATGCAATGTGTATGAGTAAATCAACATTGTAAGCAAGTAAGGAGTATAACAAGTATGACCAAAACTCGTAAACAGGTTCTTGAGGATTTTTCAAAATCATTTAGGCAGCAAAATTCTATTTGACACATAAATCATCAAATAGAAGTTTGTTACACCCATCAAAATAATGTCATTTCATGAAATATGGTTAGGAAAAATCCGGCAGCATTTCAGCAGCAAATTGGCCATTTTCCAAATTTAAACCGTCAAATCAATTTCCATATGAACTTATTAACAATCACAGACAAAAGCCAGATGTGAATTCATATGAAAGAGGCATGTAGGCCAACAAGCAGCACAGACAGCAATAAGCAATATAGATCAATTCAGCCAGCAACAAACAGCTATGAACAATCAAGCAACCAGTAGGTATGAGTAGAGCAATATTCAATAATAGCAAGCCAAGGAAAGTTAATGCAACAGCATCAATCAGCCCAAATGAGCATATGGCAAATCAATGAAACAGAGCAATCTCATACAGCAGCAAAAATTCAAACAAGCCTAAATCCACTACTCAGCCCAGATTCGCTAACCACCTAATTACACTGAACTAACTTAACTAATCTAATTACAGAATTGAAATAAAGCATTAAAGGAAGTAGAACATGGGAAGGTATGGAACCTGGAATATAGAAACTGAATGGAGCAAATGAAGGGAAGGGAGAGCAGAGAGGAGTGAATCGGCCAGAGCAGAGCGGCAGTCTGGTAGCACAGTGGAGCTTGTGCTGGTGACAATGGAAGTCACGACGGTGCTTGTGGTGGAGCAGGGGCGCTGTGAGAGAGAGAACAGAGAGGAGGGGGCAGAGGAGTGAGAGAGATGGAAGAAGAGAGAGAGGGAAAAGAAGAGAGACGAGGCAATGGCGGCACCGCTGCGGACGCTCGCCGGCGGTGGTTGGGTGCTTGGAGATGGAAGGTTGAAGGCTAAAGGATGGAAATGGAGGGAGAAGAAGGAAATGGAATGTTGGAGGGGAAGAGAGGGTTGGGGCGCGACTACGCTAGGGCTTTCGCGTCCCTGGTTAAATGGGATTTTTAAATCCACGCATGCGCGCACCATGTGTGTCTGCATGGGTTGAGGCAATTAGAGGTCGGCACGGAAGCGCCATTCGCACTTGCGCGTAGATGGGATAATTGGGAATGGGCGCGGACGCGTACGGTACGCGTCCGTGTGGGTGTGCTGGGCCAGAGGCATAAAAGGGGCCCAGAGTTGGCACAACTCTCGGGTCCTTTGGCCTGGGTGATACAAAACTGTATCGACGCACACGCGCACTGTGCGCTTGCGCGTGGATGAGTTGACTGGTGATAGGGCGCGGAGGTGCCAGGTGCACCTACGTGTGGGTGAAGAAACGTAAAGGGACGCGGATGCGCACAGCGTGCATCTGCGTGGGTTAGGGCGCAGAGTTGGCCCAAAAGTGGCACAACTCTCTGGTTCTTGGCCCAGAAAGCTAAAATGTGCAGCCGACGTGTGCGCACACTATGCGCTTGCGCATGGCTGGTGACTTTTTTTTATGAGCATCAAAAAGAGCTCAATATCCTCCTAATCTCCTCTAAGACTCTAAAACCAACTAAGATGCAAAATTAAGCACATTTTGAAATATTGGGGATTTTTCAAACAAATTGAGGAAACTTGCAATCTAAGCAAAAACTCAAATTCAGAGAATTATCCCTAATTAAAGCATAGAATGTTTAAACACCTTAGCAAGCAAAGCAAAATATACTAAGAAGTAAAGAAATTATATACAATGGAACCCAATTCATTCATTCATTATATCTACAAGAGAATGGAAAGAGTTTACCATGGTGGGGTGTCTCCCACCAAGCACTTTTAGTTTAAGTCCTTAAGTTGGACAATTGAGAGGCTCCTTGTCAAGGTGGCTTATGCTTGTATCCATCCTTAAACCTCCAAAAGTACTTGTCCTTCAATTGGTTGTCAGAAATTCCAACCATCTTCACCAAGTGTTGGTGAGGTTCTCTCCAAGATATGAGCTCCCAAAATTGGTTTCCGTAGTGTGATCCAGGATCCTATATCTTATCTTCGCACCCATCTTCTAGTTGATCGCCTTGATTCCATCCGGATGACAACAAAGCTGAATTCTCATGAAAGTACCAAACTATCCTCCTAGACCCATTTAATTGAGCATTACACCAATCCATGCTCTTCAATTTTGAGCTTCCAACCATAATGAGTTTAGATTTAGAATGCCAACCACTAAACATCCTCCTCTTACGCTTAATTCCGCAAAGCGCCCTAAGTTGACCATCCGTCTCAAGCAAACCATACTCAAGTGGGATAATAAAGCTGAGAGTTAGAAGTTTTACCCACTCAAGTGAAGGATTGGATGACGAACTAGGTGGAGGAGTTCCCAAAGATCTTGATAAAGCATGCTCTACTCCCGTCCATCCTCTTCTAGAGGCTTCCACCACTTGGCAAGGTTTTTCAAGTTTCTCCTCTTGCCAAGCTTCCTCAAGTTCACATTCTTCTTCACCAATTTCTTCTGTCTCTTCCCCATCACTCTCATCATAGATAGGAGGTCCAGTGAAGTCTACCTCACCATCAAGTTTAAGCATTGTAGGGAAGGGCTCTTCAAACTCATAAGAATCATATGTTGATGCAGAATCATCATAGATAAGAGGGCTTGTTGCTTGGAGCACTTCTTCCGGTTCTTCACTTACAATAGGTTTTGGAGGTTGCACATCCTCTTCAACCTTGCTTTCTAGTCCACTAGGAGAAGGTTCAATAATATTTTCAAGGGAGTTGATCAACGTGGGCAAAAAATCACTAGTGATGGAATCCACTTCTTGATCAATTTCCTTCAACTCTCCGTTTACTTCTGCTACTTTACTCTCCTTTTTAACATCTCTTCCATACTCCGTGGATGATGGTTCTTCAGCTTGAAATTCCTTTATATGCTCAACATATCCTAAACATCCATCCACTACTTTCTTTTGTTCGATAATCTCTACCTTCTCCTCTTGTTGCACTCCTTGCTTCAACTCTCCTTCCTTACCATGGAGCTTCAAGTTCACTTCCTCACTAAGCTCCTTGATTGTTTCTCCACATCTAACAATGGGGGTACTTATGGTGCATAAGCTTAGGTGGGATGTTAGGTGACTCACGGCTTCTACCATGCTAGCTAACCTTGCTCTTAGCTCCTTAAACTTAGTTCCATCCTCCTCCTGTCGCCTTAAGATACGAGACTCAAGGTCTCTCAATTCTAACATGAAGGCTTCATCAGGAGGTGGTGGTGGAAGAGAGGGTTCATTGGTTGAAGGAAGATTGTTGTAATTGGAAGGCGGTTCATATTGGTGGAATTCTTGACGTGGTGTGTGTGGAATTTGTGGTTCTTGGAAGTATTGGTATTGGGATGGTGGTGGTTCTAGATGTGGTTCATATGGTGGTTGTATGGTGGGTATGGGTTATAGTCATATGGAGGTGAATGGTGGTGTGAGGCATGTGAGTATGGTGTATGGCTATATTGAGGAGTGGGATCATATGCATATGATGATTGTGGTTGACAACCACAATGAGGATCATCACACACATTGGATTGATACATATTAGGATTAGGATAATACCCATAAGAGTTCGGAAGAGGTTGTTGCTATGAAGGTTGTTCATAAGCTTGGGGTTCCTCCCATCCTTGATTTCCAAATCCTTGATGTATATCCTCATTGGAGCTTCTATTTCCTACAACATAGTTTGAACTACACTCATAGCCAAAAGGATGAGAATTCATAGTAAAAGGAAATAAAAATAAAGATTAATAAGAAACAAAGAAAACAAAATCCTAAACTAGCAAAAATTAACAAATAAACCAAAAATCAAGCTATTCACAATATTTACAACAACCAATAATATAGCACCATTGCGCTCCCCGGCAACGGCGCTATTTTGATTTAATGAAGTCTTGTCGTGTCGGTTTAGATTTTCTTTTTATAGAAAATAATTATTTCGTTGTGAGCATAGCTCTAAATCGACAAACAATTCTCGCAATAAAAAATTTATGGTTTTGTGTCACGAAGAACAAACCCCAATGAAAATTAACCGAAGTATTTAGACTCCGGGTCGTCTCCCTAAGATATAATAAAGTGCTCAATTATTGGCTATAAAGGGGTAAGGGGGTTTTTGGTTCATAAGAGGGCAAGAAAAGTAAATTAAGCAAGTAAGTAAAGAAAGCAAGATAAAGAACTCTTGGCTAAGACTTAGGTAATTGATATCACCGTCCTTACCAACAAACCAAATATTAATAATCATGAGAGGCCAACCTATTAAGTCTACTTCCCAAAAGCCTTAAGTACATGGTATTTACTCCTAAGCTTGAAGTACGTCAAATAGGTTTGATCACATCAACCCTTATGTCCCAACCTACCTACTAATTAACTTAGTAGTGGGTTAGCGTCAATGGGTGTCAAATTGATCACCAAGGGTTCTCAAATCACCAAATCCATTATATCCAATGACTCAAGGTTACCCAATTCCCTTAGCTTAGACCAAGAGTTGACAAAACTACTCAACAACTAAAGAGTACATTTCATCAAACACATAGAGTGCAATAAAAGTAAGCATCATAAATTGCAAGAAATAGTAAAATCTAACAACTACTAATTGCAAGGAAAGTAAGATCATAATTCAATTCATCAATAGAAGAAACAATTACATTAAATTGCATTAAATGTAAACCAAATCCAACATGAGTTCATCATCACAAAAGAGAGCAAAATGAGACATTAACATCACAAACAAGGGAATCAAGATGTAGCAATAAGAAATTATAAAAGAAACAAGATGAGATCAAGTAATTAAACATGGATCTAAGACAATCTAACCTAATTGAGGGAAAACTAACTAAAGACTCATGTTGGCTAAACTAATTGCTCCCCCTCTGCTTGGACTTCAATTCTGTATGAAATACACTCAGAAACAAGTTAGATTTGGGTCTGGACAGCTCAGAAATCGCCCCCAGCGTTTTGCCTTTAAGTGGGCTATGTGGGAGTATCGACGCGTGCGCGCCATGTGCGCGTGCGCGTCTCTAAGCGAAACCACTTCTACGCGTGCGCGCCTTGTACGCTTACGCGTCCATTGATGTATTCCCAATCTTTGTCTCTTCATGCATTCTCCCTTTTGCATGCTTTTCTCCTCATTTCTTCCATCCAATACTTGCCTTATGAACCTGAAATCACTCAACAAACACATCAAGGCATCGAATGGAATTAAAGTGAATCAAAATCACCAAATTAAGGGTCTAAAAAGCATGTTTTTACACTTAGCACAATTCAAGGGAGAATTACAAAATTATGCTATTTCATTGAATAAATGTGGGAAAAGATGGTAAAATCCCATAAAATAAGCACAAGATAAATCACGAAATCGGGGTTTATCAATTGACCGATGATATAAGTTAAGCATGTGTTGGTGATCATTGTTATAGTGGAATTATAATGCCATTTGGTGTTTGGATATTGTTCGAGAAGTTGATGTTATTGGTTATATATGTATATATGATGGAATGTTGATGATTTTGTTGATGGAAGTGAGAAACTTAGGGTGTGAATCGGGTAAGAGTTAGTTTTGATGAAAATTGAGGCTTGAGTTTGTTTGTGAAAAATAGATTTTTGGCCGAACTTCGACTAGCCATAACTCGGCATCCAGACACCAAAATTTTTTCAAATCTATTTTATAGGAAAATTGGGTCCATGAAGTTTACGCCGTTTGAAGAATGGAAGAAAAATAATTTAAAACGAAAACATTATGCGCATCGGAAGTTTGAGGTCCAAAATTAAAATTCTGCAGCTTTTTAGACTTAGTTAAATTTTTCATAAAACGTACGCCCACGCGTACGTGTGACCTGGGATTTTTGCGTATGCGAATCTCCTTTACGCGACTAGTGCACGAAATTGTGATGTCCAGGCTCGAACAATCCCTGGCAACGTGAGCAACTTGGTACGCGTAATCGTGATTACACTTTAATTATGTAAAATTCATGGCTCTTTCTTTCCCTGGCAATGGCGCCAAGAACATGGTGCCAATACCATGGTTCACAACTTCGATACAACTAACCAGCAAGTGCACTGGGTCGTCCAAGTAATACCTTATGTACAATAGTGAAAGGTCCTATTTATAATAAACTAGCTACTAGGGTTTACATGAGTAAGTAATTGATGCATAAATCTACTTTCGGGGCCTACTTCGTGTGTATTTGGGCTGAGCTTGAGTGTTGCACATGTAGAGGTCCTTCTTGGAGTTGAACGCTAGTTTTTGTGCCAGTTTGGGCGTTCAACTCTGGTTTTGGCTCCTTTTCTGGCGCTGGACGCCAGAATTGGGCAGAGAGCTGGCATTGAACGCCAGTTTACGTCGTCTATTCTTGGCCAAAGTATGGACTATTATATATTTCTAGAAAGCCCTGGATGTCTACTTTTCAACGCAATTGGAAGCGCGCCATTTCGAGTTCTGTAGCTCCAGAAAATCCACTTTGAGTGCAGGGAGGTCAGAATCCAACAACATCAGCAGTCCTTCTTCAACCTCTGAATCTGATTTTTGCTCAAGTCCCTCAATTTCAGCCAGAAAATACCTAAAATCAAAGAAAAACACACAAACTCATAGTAAAGTCCAAAAATGTGAATTTAACATAAAAACTAATGAAAACATCCTTAAAAGTAACTAGATTCTACTAAAAATATACTAAAAACAATGTCAAAAAGCGTATAAATTATCCGCTCATCAGCGACCATGCGTTTCTGTTTGACACGCATGTGTACGCGTAAAGGGGACTACATACGCGAAATGGGCCAAAATGTACGCCCACATGTATGCGTGACCTGGGGTTTTGGCGTACGCAAAATTTCTCATACACGACCAGTCGTTTCTGCCTGCTGCGCATGCGTACGCGAGAAGGGCAATGCATACGCATCTTGGTCCAAACGCGCACACTCACGAGTACGTCTGACCCCTTTTTTTAGCAAAAATGTATTTTTATGTTTTAAAGTTCAAATTTCAACCTCTAAACCTCTATTTTCATCCTCTTAACCTTGTATCATAGTAATAAGTCTAATGATAAGTTGAAACTAGGAAATGGGGGTAACTTGGGGGTGAAGTAAAGTTAGAAAAGTGACAAGTTATATATGGAAATGTGTATACTTTGAGTGTATATGGTACCATAGCTTAAATGATATGATTCTACAATGATTACAATGAATATGAATGTTTATTGGCTCGTACACTCAATTTTATCTGAGATACGAGTTTCCTTGGGTAAAGTACCATGGCTTGCCACCACGTGTTCCAGGTCGAGACTCGATACTCTGTTGACCCTGCGTCGTAAGATGTGACTGGGCACTTATAAATTCCCGGGAAGGTTGACCCCTATTGAGTAAAATTTTATATATGTATGAATTATCAAAAAGTTATGCATAGACTCATGGGGATGTGCGACAGGGGACAGTTGGTGCACGAAATCACAATCACACTTTTGTAATTCCGCACAACTAACCAGCAAGTGCATTGGGTCGTCCAAGTAATACCTTACGTGAGTAAGAGTCGATCCCACGGAGATTGTCGGCTTGAAGCAAGCTATGGTTATCTTGTAACTCTCAGTCAGGATATCAATAATAATTATCAGTTTTAATTGGAATGAGTAAAAGAACATGAAATAAATACTTGTTATGCAGTAATAGAAAACATGTTGAGGTTTTGGAGATGCTCTGTCCTCGGGATTTCTGCTTTCCTCCTGTCTTCTTTTTCACGCACGCAAAGCTCCTTCCATGGCAAGCTGTATGTTGGTGGATCACCGTTGTCAATGGCTACCATCCATCCTCTCAGTGAAAATGGTCCGGCTGCGTTGTCACCGCAGGGCTAATCATCTGTCGGTTCTCACTCATGTTGGAATAGGATCCATTAATCCTTTTGCGTCTGTCACTACGCCCAACACTCGCGAGTTTGAAGCTCGTCACAGTCATCCCTTCCCAGATCCTACTCGGAATACCACAGACAAGGTTTAGACTTTCTAGATCTCAGGAATGGCCGCCAATAATTCTAGCCTATACCAATAAGGTTCTAATCTTATATTAGAAACCCAAGAGATATGCACTCAAGCTATTGCAGATAGAACGAAGGTGGTTATCAGGCACGCGTTCATAGGTGAGAATGATGATGAGTGTCACGGATCATCACATTCATCAGGTTGAAGTGCGAGTGAATATCTTAAAATAAAAATAAGCGTGATTGAATGGAAAACAGTAGTAATTGCATTAATTCATCGAGACACAGCAGAGCTCTTCACCCCCAACCATGGACTTTAGAGACTCATGTCGTAGAAGATACAAAATTCAGATGTAAAAATGTCATCAGGTACAAAATAAATCTCTAAAAGTAGTTTTTATACTAAACTAATAACCTAGGTTTACAGAAAATGGGTAAACTAAGATAGATAGTGCATAAATCTACTTCCGGGGCCCACTTGGTGTGTGCTTGGGCTGAGCATTGAAGCTTCCATGTGTAGAGACTTTTCTTGGAGTTAAACGCCAGGTTGCTTCCTGTTTCTGGCGTTTAACTCCAGTTTTTATGCCAGTTCTGGCGTTTTAACGCCAAAATAGGTAGAAAGTTGGTGTTAAACGCCAGTTTGCATGATCTCAACTCGTGCAAAGTATAGACTATTATATATTGCTGGAAAGCCCAGGATGTCTACTTTCCAACGCAATTGAGAGCGCGCCAATTGGGCTTCTTTAGCTCTAGAAAATCTATTTCGAGTGCAGGAAGGTCAAAATCCAACAGCATCTGCAGTCCTTTTTCAGCCTCTGAATCAGATTTTTGCTCAGGTCCCTCAATTTCAGCCAGAAAATATTTGAAATCACAGAAAAAATACACAAACTCATAGTAAAGTCCAGAAATGTGAATTTTGAATAAAAACTAATAAAAATATAATAAAAAGTAAAAACTACCTAAAAACAATGCCAAAAAGCGTATAAATTATCCGCTCATCACAACACCAAACTTAAATTGTTGCTTGTCCCTAAGCAACTGAAAACAAAATAGGATAAAAAGAAGAGAATATACTATAAATCCCACAATATCAATGAAGCTTAGTTCTAATTAGATGAGCGGGGCTTATAGCTTTTTGCTTCTGAACAGTTTTGGCATCTCACTTTTTTCTTTGAAGTTCAGAATGATTGGCATCTATAGGAACTCAGAATTAAAATAGTATTATTGATTCTCTTAGTTTAGTATGTTGATTCTTGAACACAGCTACTTTATGAGTCTTGGCCGTGGCCCTAAGCACTTTGTTTTCCAGTATTACCATCGGATACATAAATGCCACAGACACATAACTGGATGAACCTTTTCAGATTATGACTTAACTTTGCTGAAATCCCCAGTTAGAGGTGTCCAGAGTTTTTAAGCACACTCTTTTTGCTTTGGATCACGACTTTAACCACTCAGCCTCAAGCTTTTCACTTGTACCTTCATGCCACAAGCACATGGTTAGGGACAGCTTGATTTAGCCACTTAGGCCTGGATTTTATTTTCTTGGGCCCTCCTATCCATTAATGCTAAAAGCCTTGGATCCTTTTTACCCTTGCCTTTTGGTTTTAAGGGCTATTGGCATTTTCTACTTGCTTTTTCTTTTTCTTTTTTTTATTATTTTTTTATTTTCGCCACTCTCTTTTTTTTCGCAAGCTTTGTTATTCACTGCTTTTTCTTGCTTCAAGAATTAATTTTATGATTTTTCAGATTATCAATAACATTTCTCTTTTTCACCATTCTTTCAAGAGCCAACAAATTTAACATTCATAAACTCCACTATAAAAAATATGCACTGTTCAAGCATTCATTCAAAAAACAAAAAGTATTGCCACCACATCAATATAATTAAACTAATTTCAAGATAAAAATTAAAATTCATGTACTTCTTGTTCTTTTGTAATTAGGAACATTTTTCATTTAAGAAAGGTGAAGGATTTATGGGACATTCATAACTTTAAGGCATAGACACTAGACACTAATGATCATGTAGTAAAGACACAAAACATAGTCAAACATAAAGCTCAAAACCTGAAAACAGAAAAACAAATAGACAAGGAGATTAAGGAACGGGTCCACCTTAGTGAGGGTGGCATCTTCTTCCTCTTGAAGAACCAATGGTGCTCTTGAGCCCCTCTATGTCTCTTCCTTGCCTTTGTTGCTCCTCCCTCATGGCTCTTTAATCTGCAGTCAAATGCTCTACCACTGAACTATGGACCCTTGAGATGAACCTCTCCATCTCTCATGACTCGGGGGTGGAAGCAACTGCCTTCCTTTTCCTCTTTTTAGAGGTTTCTCCAGCCTTAGGTGCCATAAATGGTTATGGAAAAACAAAAAGCAATGCTTTTTTCCACACTAAACTTAAAAGGTTTGCTCGTTCTCGAGCAAAAGAAGAAAGAAGGGAGTAGAAGGAGAAGTTGAGGAGATGGAAGTGTGTGAAGGGGTGGGTTTGGGAGGGGAATGGTTTGAATTTGAATGGTGAGGTAAGTGGGGATCCTGTGGGGTCCATAGATCCTGAGGGGTCAAGGACTTCTCATCCCTGCTCCATTTAGGCGTGCAAAATGCCCTTAGAGTGCAATTCTGGCGTTAAACGCCAGGTTGCAGCCTGTTTCTGGCGTTTAATGCCAACTTTTCTTCCCTTTCTGGCGTTTAACGCCAACTTGGTGCTTTGTTTTGGCGTTAAACGCCAGCTTGTTACTTCTTTCTGGTGTTAAACGCCCAGAATGGTGCCAGATTGGGCATTTAACGCCCATTCTGCTACTCTTACTGGCGTTTAAATGCCAGTAAGTCTGTCCTCCAGGGTGTGCTATTTTTGATGCTGTTTTTTATTCTACTTTAATTCTGCAACTATTTTTATGACTCCACATGATCATCAACCTAAAGAAAACATAAAATAACAATGAAAAATGAAATGAAAAATTAATTAACATAGATAAATAAGATTGGGTTGCCTCCCAATAAGCGCTTCTTTACTGTCAATAGCTTCACATTACTGAGCCTTATAGTTTGCAATGTTTGAAAACCACAGAGCTTCCTGAATAGCAAACAATTTCTGATCCGGAAAGGTTTCAGAGATCTCAGTAGGAGGGAGGGACACTCCTGCTACTGCTTCTATCCGGGACAGGTGATCAGCTACTTGATTCTCTGTCCCTTTTCTGTCTCTTATTTCTATATCAAACTCTTGTAGAAGCAACACCCATCTTATGAGTCTGGGTTTTGAATCCTACTTTGTGAGGAGATATTTTAGAGCAGCATGGTCAGTGTACACAATCACTTTTGATCCTACTAAGTAAGATATAAACTTGTCAATGGCATAAACCACTGCAAGCAGCTCTTTTTCTGTGGTTGTGTAATTTTTCTATGCATCATTTAAAACGCGGCTAGCATAATAAATGACATGCAGAAGCTTGTTATGCCTCTGTCCCAATACTGCACCAATGGCATGGTCACTAGCATCACACATTAGTTCAAATGATAATGTCCAGTCTGGTGTAGAAATAACTGGTGCTGTGACCAGCTTAGCTTTCAAAGTTTCAAACGCCTACAGACACTCTGTGTCAAACACAAATGGCGTGTCAGCAGCTAGCAGATTGCTCAGAGGTTTTGCAATTTTTGAAAAATTCTTTATAAACCTCCTATAGAATCCTACATGCCCCAGAAAGCTTCTGATTGCCTTTAACATTGGCAGGTGGTGGTAATTTTTTAATTACCTCTACTTTAGCTTGATCCACTTCTATTCCCTTGTTTGAAATTTTATGCCCAAGGACAATTCCTTCAGTCACCATAAAGTGACATTTTTTCCAGTTTAAAACTAGGTTGGTCTCTTGGCACCTTTTCAGAACAAGTGCTAAATGGTCAAGGCAGGAGCTGAATGAGTCTCCAAATACTGAGAAGTCATCCATGAAGACTTCCAGAAATTTTTCTACCATATCAGAGAAGATAGAGAGCATGCACCTCTAAAAGGTTGCAAATGCATTGCACAGACCAAAAGGCATCCTTTTGTAGGCAAATACTCCAGAAGGACATGTGAATGCTGTTTTCTCTTGGTCTTGAGGATCTACTGTAATTTGGTTGTAACCTGAATAGCCATCCAAAAAGCAATAATATTCATGACCTGCTAGTCTCTCTAGCATTTGGTCTATGAATGGTAAAGGAAAGTTATCCTTCCTGGTGGCTGTATTGAGCCTTCTGTAGTCAATACACATACGCCACCCTGTAACTGTTCTTGTAGGAACCAGTTCATTCTTTTTATTATGAACCACTGTCATGCCTCCCTTCTTGGGGACAACTTGGACAGGGCTCACCCAGGGGCTATCAGAAATAGGATAAATAATCCCAGCCTCTAGTAACTTGGTGACCTCGTTCTGCACCACCTCCTTCATGGCTGGATTTAGCCGCCTCTGTGGTTGAACCAATGGCTTAGCATCGTCCTCCAATAGGATTTTGTGCATGCATCTTGCCGGGCTGATGCCCTTAAGATCACTTATGGACCACCCAAGAGCTATCTTGTGTGTCCTTAGCACTTGAAGTAGTGCTTTCTCTTCTTGTGGATTTAAAGCAGAGCTTATGATCACCAGAAAAGTATCACCTTCTCCCATAAATGCATATTTCAGGGATGGTGGTAGTGGTTTGAGCTCAGGTTTAGGAGGTTTCTCCTCTTCCTGAGGAATTTTTAGAGGTTCTTTTATTTCCTCTGATTCCTCCAGATCAGGCTGAACATCTTTAAAAATGTCCTCTAGCGCTGATTCGAGACTCTCATTCATATTAACCTCTTCCACTAGAGATTCAATAATATCAATGCTCATGCAGTCGTTTGGGGTGTCTGGATGCTGCATAGCTTTGATAACATTCAACTTAAACTCATCATCATTGACTCTCAGGGTTAATTCCCCTTTTTGGACGTCAATGAGAGTTCGTCCAGTTGCTAGGAAAGGTCTTCCTAGAATGAGAGTTGCACTCTTGTGCTCCTCTATTTCCAGCACTACAAAGTCAGTGGGAAAGAAAAATGGCCCAACCTTAACAATCATGTCCTCAATTATGCCTGATGGATATTTAATGGATCCATCAGCAAGTTGGAGGCATATTTGGGTTGGTTTGACTTCTTCAGTCAAGCCAAGCTTTTTGATAGTGGATGCAGGTATTAGGTTGATACTTGCCCCAAGATCACATAGAGTTTTCTTGGTATAAGTACCCTCTAATGTGCATGGTATCATAAAGCTTCCAGGATCTTTAAGCTTCTCTGGTAAGCTCTTTAAAATGACTGCATTGCATTTTTCTGTGAGAAAAACTTTTTCAGTTTCTCTCCAATCCTTCTTATGACTTAAGATCTCTTTCATGAACTTAGCATAAGAGGGTATTTGCTCAAGTGCCTCTGCAAACGGAATCTTTATTTCAAGAGTCTTGAGATAGTCTGCAAAGCGGGCAAATTGTTTATCCTGTTTCGCTTAGCGGAGTTTCTGAGGATAAGGCATCTTGGCTTTATATTCTTCAACCTTAGTTGCTGTAGCTTTATTTCCTATAGAGGTAGGTTGAGAAGCCTTCTTGAGGGAGTTATTATCAGCACTTGCAGGTGTCTGATCCCTTATTGGCGTTTGAACGCTAGGATAGGGGGGATGAATGGGCGTTGAACGCCAGATTCCCACCCTTTTCTGGCGTTTGAATGCCAGAATCATTCCTCTCTGGGCTCTTACTGTCCTCAGAGGGATTTTGGGTAGTGGTTTGGTCATCCTCTGTCAGTTGTTTCTTTCTTGGCTTTCTGCTACCTTGAGCTGAATTATTCAATGTCTTCCCACTCCTTAGTTAAACAGCTTGGCATTTTTCTGTTATCTGTTTAGATAGCTGCTGTCTTGTCTGATTCACTTGTGCTTCCATATTCTTGTTAGCATTTTTAGTGTCTTTGAGTATCTCTTTAAATTCTGCTAACTATTTTGTCATAAGATGCAATTGCTGACTAAGTTCAACAACTTGTTCTTGAGGACTAGGATCAGTAGATGCTGCCTTAGCCTCTTCTTTCCTGGAGGATTCACTGCTTGAGTACAGATGTTGATTTCTAGCAACTGTATCAATGAGCTCTTGAGCCTCTTCAATTGTCTTTCTCATGTGTATGATCCACCAGCTGAGTGGTCTAGAGACATCTGGGCTTTTTCTGTAAGTCTGTAGTAGAAGATGTCTAACTACACCCACTCTAAAAACATTTCAGAGGGGCATTTCCTTAGCATCCCTCTGTACCTCTCCCATGCGCTATAAAGGGATTCATGGTCCTCTTGTTTAAAGCCTTGGATGTCCAACCTTAGTTGTGTCATCCTTTTTGGAGGGAAATACTGATTCAGGAATTTGTCTGATAACTGTTTCCATATCCTTATGCTTGCTGTGGGTTGGTTATTTAACCACCTCTTAGCTTGATCTTTTACAGCAAATGGAAACAGTAATAATCTATAGACATCCTGATCCACTTCTTTATCACGTACTGTGTCAGCAATTTGTAAAAACTGTGCCAGAAACTCAGTTGGTTCTTCCTGTGGAAGACCGAAATACTGGCAATTTTGCTGCACCATGATAATGAGCTAAGGATTTATCTTAAAACTGCTTGCTTTAATGGGAGGTATACAGATGCTACTCCCAAATGCAGCCGTAATGGGGTTAGCATATGACCCCAGAGTCCTTCTGGACTGTTCATTTCCACTTAGATCCATGATGGAGAAAGGGAGATGTTGTAGATTGTAAAATAGAAATAAAGTAAAAGGAAAATAAAAATATTTTTGTTTTTATTTTATTTATTTAATGCTAAACGAATTCAAAAGAGAAGAAAATAAAATAAAACAATTGGAGACTAGAAAAATAAGCTTCAAAAATTAAATAAATTAAAATAGAATAGATTAAAATAAATAAAAAAATTTGAATACTAAAATGGCTAATGAATTAAAAAGATTTGAAAATTTTGAAGATTGAAACTTTCTCCATAAGGAAACACAAAACTTAAAATTTATCAATCAAAATAATAAAGTAGGACAAGTAATTCGAAAATTATGTCTAGAAGGAAAAATATTTTAAAAAAAAATTTATAAAGGACTTTCAAATTTTTAAGATTGAAATAAAATTAGATAAGATTTTGGAAAAAGATATGATTTTTGAAAAAGATTTTGAATTTTGAAATTTTTTTTAAATTAAGATAAGATAAAATAAAAAAATTTTAAAATAGAAATCTGAATTTTTAAATGAAATTTTCGAAAATTCAATTAAATAAATAGAAAAGATATTTTTGAATTTAATGAGGAAAGAGAAAAACAATAAAATGACACCAAACTTAGAATTTTTTAGATCAAAACTAAGAAAGCAAACAGGAAAACTTTGAATGTCAAGATGAACACCAAGAACACTTTGAAGATCCAGATGAACACCAAGAACAAATTTTAAAAATTTTTAAGAAAATAGAAACACAAAGGACACCAAACTTAAAAATTTTTATATTTTAGACACTAATAATTCGAAAATGTATAAGATAAACAGCAACAATCACAAAACAAGAAATTTTAAAGATCAAATAAGGGGAATTATCAAGAACAACTTGAAGATCAATAAAGAACTGAGAACACATAATTCAAAAAATTGAAAGGAAAATAAAATCATGCAATTGACACTAAACTTAAAACATAAAACTAAACTCAAACAGAAGACTAAATTATGAAGTTATTGGTTTTTTTAAAGTTTTCGAAAATAAATTAGAAAAAGAAAATAAGAATTTTAAAATTTTTAACCAAAAATAATAATAGAAGACTCAATTTTAGTGACTCTAAACCAAAAAGATAAAATTTTCCTAATTTAAGCAACAAAATAAACCATCAGTTGTCCAAACTCGAACAATCCCCGGTAACGGCGCCAAAAACTGGGTGCACGAAATCACAATCACACTTTTGTAATTCCGCACAACTAACCAGCAAGTGCATTGGGTCGTCCAAGTAATACCTTACGTGAGTAAGAGTCGATGCCACGGAGATTGTCGGCTTGAAGCAAGCTATGGTTATTTTGTAACTCTCAGTCAGGATATCAATAATAATTATCAGTTTTAATTGGAATGAGTAAAAGAACATGAAATAAATACTTGTTATGCAGTAATAGAGAACATGTTGAGGTTTTGGAGATGCTCTGTCCTCGGGATTTCTGCTTTCCTCCTGTCTTCTTTTTCACGCACGCAAAGCTCCTTCCATGGCAAGCTGTATGTTGGTGGATCACCGTTGTCAATGGCTACCATCCATCCTCTCAGTGAAAATGGTCCGGCTGCGCTGTCACCGCAGGGCTAATCATCTGTCGGTTCTCACTCATATTGGAATAGGATCCATTAATCCTTTTGCGTCTGTCACTACGCCCAACACTCGCGAGTTTGAAGCTCGTCATCCCAGATCCTACTCGGAATACCACAGACAAGGTTTAGACTTTTTGGATCTCAGGAATGGCCGCCAATAATTCTAGCCTATACCACGAAGGTTCTAATCTTATATTAGAAACCCAAGAGATATGCACTTAAGCTATTGCAGATAGAACGGAGGTGGTTGTTAGGCACGCATTCATAGGTGAGAATGATGATGAGTGTCACGGATCATCACATTCATCAGGTTGAAGTGTGAGTGAATATCTTAAAATAAAAATAAGTGTAATTGAATGGAAAACAGTAGTAATTGCATTAATTCATCGAGACACAGCAGAGCTCCTCACCCCAACCATGGAGTTTAGAGACTCATGACGGTCCAAACCGGCCCTACAATCTCTAACCAACATTCGAATTCAAATACCTCCCTTATCTTAGCTAGATATAATAAGATGAGATAACTACCATCAGCTATATAAAGGGGAGGCAGCGGCCCCCTTAGATACGTCACTCATTCCACATACCTCATACCCCTCAGATCCATTCTGAGTCAGACGTCGGAGTGTCTTTGCAGGTACCACTCCCCAGCATTCTAAAAAGACTATTCGACAACCGCCTCAACTCGTAAGTCCCCGATCCATCTCACAATCCGTGCCAGAGACTTCTAATACAATTATCATTGTATATTTTTGTAGTTAAATTTTTTAAATAATTATTCATCATTTATAATTTTATAGTCAATTGACTTGACTGTCTTGCATTATATTGGACTACTAGAAAGAGGGGAGTGATCTTCTCTAATAAAAAAAAAATTGAATAGTATGCAGTGTTTAATTTTATTTTTTATTATTTTTTTTTAATCTCACTTATAAAATTAAAGGTGAGAGATCACACTTAAGCTTATTTCTTAAAAAGAGTAGTAGAAAAAATGCTGAATTAGAATTTTGTTGTCTTCTCTAAAATAAATACTCTTATATACAAAATGGGTCGTTGTTTTTATTATTTTTATTTCAACTAATGACCATTTGACATTTTAATACTATATTAATGCTAGAACTAAAATCACAGTAAACAAAAATAGAGAATTTGTTATGATTATAAATTTTATTATTTGGTAGAAAATTTATATATAAATACATTATCATGTGAAATATTGAATGTAAAATTGGTAAAAAAGTTATTTTAATGCAAAATATTTTATATAAAACTATCGAAAGAGTAAAAATATTATCTAAGTTATTGACATTTATCTTTATCTCAAGGATTCAAAAGATTTTTTTCTACGATTTTATTATATTATATTATATTTTTTTATCTCTTTTTTTTAAACAAATTAAGATTGTGGTATAATGTGTGTGAGTATAGATTAAACTGATTAAAATCTTTTTCTTGTCTTCCTCTTTATTCTTATATAAATTATTTTGGGGTAAATTAAAGTATAACTCTTCTTTTCACTCTTTGAAGTTTCGGCCACTTTATATTCATGAAGAAAATTTTATGTTCTTAATGTTCTTGCTTTGGAAATCATATTTAGAAGTCTCAAGGAGAAAAAACTATCATTCTCTAACTTTTCTTTTTTGTAACTAAATAGAAAAGAAAGAAGGAAAAAAAAAATAGAGACAAAACTAAATTAATTGACTAGATTCATATCTAAATCTATTATATGTTGAAATTCATTTCATGGTTGGCTCCAATTTGAGTGAATGTCCGTGCCAGAAGTAGCTGCTTTAGCCATACAATCTGCAACACTATTTGCATTCCTCTGAATTAAAAGAATAGAGACTCTCCAATTCCAATTCATAACCTCCTGTATATGCTTTGCCAAATCCCATTTTGGAATATCCTTAACAAGTATTCTTTGGTTTACCAAGAAAAGAGCTTCTTAACAGTCTGTTTCACAAATAACCTCACGAAATCCACTCTCCCAAGCAAGAAGTAAACCTCTCCAAATTGCATACAATTCAACAAAAAGAACACTGCACACTTCGACTTTTCCAGTACAACCTTTCAACCAACATCCATCAGGATTGCGAATGATACAACCAAAATCAGCATAGCCAAAAGGAACAAAACAACTAGCATCACAATTCAATTTAACAGAATGAACTGGAGGTGGAACCCAATGCAAACAAAGCAAAGGATGAGACAAAGATTGATGCATAGCAAAAATAGTGTGAAACTCCCTTACTGAACTACGAATCAAACTCACCACTTTACTAGCACCCCAAGAATCATCTATATTAAATAAGTCATGATTTCTACTTCTCCAAATCCACCAGATGGTCGAAAAAAATAAAAACATATCCACTCCTTGCACCTCTGTAGAGCCAATCACGTAAATCCGAGTTATCTGAATACAGGCCTAAAAGATTCCAGACCTCCTTGGCACTAGGGCACTCCCGAAGACAATGAAGAATGGATTCAGAACCATTCTGACACCGATGACAGGTGCTAGATAAAGCTAAGCCATGACCCAAACGAAACTCTGCCGTAGGAATAGCATTATGAAGACTCAGCCAAATCAAGAACTTGTACTTCTCAGGAATATGCAGTCGCCATACCCACAACCAATTATCATGCTCATTTCAGTCAAACTTTCTTTTGGCTAGCCAACTGTACCCACTCCTAACTGAGTAGAGTCTAGAAGATGCCACACCCCATGACCAACCCGAACTCTCTCCAGCATTCAAACGCTATTTGACATCTTCTAGAATGATAGAGAAAATATCATGGAGATTTCATTGACCATCTTTCTAAACATCTGTAATAGTTAAATTAGGGTCAGATATTTATACAAAAGGGACATTTTGAGCAATTAGGCCCTCTATACTCCAATTGTCAAACCAAAAAGATTGATCAAGTGACCCAACGCACCAAGAGAAGGCATCCTTAAGAGCACCAAAAGCCTTTGAGATACTCTTCCAAACATGAGAAGCATTACAAAGGACAGGGCCATCTAAAACTCCCTCATTCCTCATATACTTTTCCCTCAAGGCTTTTCCTGACAATAAAAAAGTTTCCAAACCAATTTACCAAGTAAAGATATATTAACACACGCAGGATCTCTAACACCCAAGCCACCAAATTTCTTTGGAGTGATCACGGTCCTCCAATTAATAAGAGAAAGACCTCTACCATCAACTTGACCCTTCCAAAGGAACTGTCTCATCATAGAAGACAATTTATCGCAAACCCAATTTGGAAAAAAAGATACCTGCATATAATAGACAGGAATGTATGTTGCAACAGAATTGATCAGGCAAAGTCTCCCTACTTTATTTAGAAACCTTCCTTTCCAGTTAGCTAATCTTTCTCTCACCTTTCAATCACCGAATGAAAAAAAGCCCTACTGATACAGAAAAGATTAAGATTAAGTCCAAGATATCTTCCTAAGTCTAAGATATCATTCTCTAACTTGAAAGGTGAAAAGAATTTCTTTCTTTTTTTTTTTAAAGAAAGTTCGATCTAAGGTGCACCAAAGAAAGTAACTGTGCCTTGTTCTATTCCTTATATAAACCATGTTTTAGGTATCTTAAGGAGTATAAGACTACAAGTCTCAAGCTCAAAGAGTGAATAAAACTCTCCCTTTTCTTCATGATTGAATTCGGCCTTAAGGGCTTCTTTGTATTAAAAGTTGTTTTGATTGAATTTAGGAATGAAAATGATGCTAAAAGCTCCTAAAGAGAGTGATTAACATGTTTGGAATTAAGATAAGGGTTAGATTAACCAAAAAAAAAAGTTATATGTGTTTTGATACTTAATTGATTATCTTGATTGATGATTGATAAAATTGAGTTCTTGAATGAACATTTGGTAATGTTTTAAATGTCATTGGAATGTTTGTAATTGATTATGCAAAATAAAGTAACGTGGTCGAATTATGTATAAATGAAAAGCCTTACGTTTGAGCTTGTTTAAAAGCCTATCTCAAGGTAAAGAATATAAAATTAAAGTATAAAAGAGAAAAAGCTTGAAATGATACATAAAGCGATTTTTTTAAAAAGTACTAGATAATTTATAGTGGAAAGGAAAAGAAAAGAATTTAGAAAAAGATAAAATCAGCCAAAGGAGTTAAAAGAGATGAAAAATATGAAATAAAAAAGCATTAAGGGCAAAAAAAAAATCTTTTTTGTAAATTGTTTAGGACAAAAATATAATTAAAATAAAGTTTAGAGATAATATGAGCATTTAATAAAAATTAGAGGTTTGAAAGGTAACTAGGAGGCATAGTAAAATAATCTTTTAAGAAAATATTGAGGATAAAATGATCTTTTAAG